>NC_069506.1:136505580-136583080 GCF_027579735.1 Bombina bombina
AAGTGAGCATTCTTCAGGTATTGAGTTAGCTGGCAACATAATAAATAAAGCAGAAAACTCAGCCTATTTCAAATGCTGTAATTGTTGGAAAGGCATATTTATAGGGACAGTAAAGTAATAATTAGACATTCATGATTCAGACAGAGCATACAATTTAATACAACTTTCCCATTTACTTCTGTTATTTCATTTGCTTTTTTCTCTTGTTATCCTTTGTTGAAGGGTTTATCTAGGTAAGCGCAGGGTTCTAGCTGCGGACTGGTGGCTGCATATATACAGTATATCTATTGTCATTGGCTCCCCCCATGTGTTCAGTTAGCAACCAGTAGTGCATAGATTTATCTAATTTAGATTGGGCATTATGGTTATAACGGACATTTATGTAGGATGCGTTATTTATATGCTTATACTGTAAAATTAATTAGTACCCCTTTTAGATTAATTTATTATAAATAGCAGGGTTTTTAACCTTTTGCTCTAGATTGAAGACTAACAGTACAGGATATTCCTGTTTCACAGAAAAAAGTGGCCACAAATTCTCCTTTTATAAAAGTGGGCTAAAAACAGCCCTGACACTATAAATCGTTTTGTGTGAAATTGTGTTTTGAAGAATGAGAATCTCTAACTTAATATTACTTAACATAGACCATTGTATATTAAAAGAGAGTTGAAACCCTAATTTTTTCTTTTATCGTTCAGATAGAGAATACAATTTTCAATTACTTTCCAGTTACTTCTATTTTCAAATTTGCTTTGTTATTCTGGTATCCTTTGTTGAAGAAGCAGCAATGCATTAATGGGAGCTATGTAAATCATAAAGAGCTCACTTCCATTGAACCATAATTCCGTTTGCGTGCACTCACAAACCGATAAATAAGCTGTGAGAAGCAATAGCGACTGCTTCCAACGGCCCGTTATAACTCAATTTCAGCAACTGGACTCTGGCTGCCGAAAACATTATCGTGTCCCATACAAAGTATAGGAAGCCGCTAATCTTTAAATTATACCCGCTTTCCAATGCCCGCGCAAACCGTAAAAACACTGTCGGGATATACACATATAAATACATACATACATGTGTATACACACACACATATATATATATATATATATATATACACTGTACATCTTTAGACATAAATATTTTATTTTTAAATCATTTTTATTCAATGGTGTTATTATGAGTGCAACTGTAGTTTGTAATGTATTTTTGATGTGTTTTGTGACACTTTTTTATGTTGCAAAACAGTTAACCAAAGTTCTGAGGATGCATTAACCCGAGACCCGTTAATTTCAATTGTGCTCAAGCGATAGCGTTTACTTTCAACTTGTAATACAAGCGGGAAACCTGATGCACAAACACCCGCAATAAATCCTGTATGCTTGTGCATAATGGTTAGCGCTCCACACGTAATCTGGCCCTTAATGTGAGAAATCACTGTTCCTTGTATGGTTAGGCACTCACATTTTATAGGGAACAGTCATTTCTTACGAATTATGGGTTAGCGTATAGCTTGTTTCTCAAGCTGTGATAGGTGGAGAGGGCTGTGTCATAAGACTGGCTGCTTGTTATGCTTGCTTTTGTACCATTTGTTATGATAGATTAAAGGAAAGACACTTTAGCAAAGCGAACAATAAACACCACTGACCCCCAACAATAAATACATTTCACAGTACACTGTCCTTTTAAAGTTAATGTAAATTTTAATGAAAAAGTGCCCTGTTTTTAAAAATACTCTGAAAAACATGGGCACTTTCATTCATTAAACGTTACATTTAAACGTCTTTTTTAAAATACTTACGGCTAGATTTAGGGTTTTGTCGGTAACGACCCGCGTAGCTAACGCTGCCTTTTTTCTGGCCGCACCATAAAAATAACTCTGGTATTGAGAGTCCACAAAAATGCTGCGTTAGGCTCCAAAAAAGGAGCGTAGAGCATTTTTAACGCAACTTCAACTCTCGATACCAGAGTTGCTTACACAAGCGGCCAGCCTCAAAAACGTGCTCGTGCACGATTCCCCCATAGGAAACAATGGGGCAGTTTGAGCTGAAAAAAAACCTAACACCTGCAAAAAAGCAGCGTTCAGCTCCTAACGCAGCCCCATTGTTTCCTATGGGGAAACACTTCCTACGTCTGCACCTAACACCCTAGCATGTACCCCGAGTCTAAACACCCCTACCCTTACACTTATTAACCCCTAATCTGCCGCCCCCGCTATCGCTGACCCCTGCATATTATTTTTAACCCCTAATCTGCCGCTCCCTAAACCGACGCTACTTACATTATCCCTATGTACCCCTAATCTGCTGCCCCTAACACCGCCGACCCCTATATTATATTTATTAACCCCTAATCTGCCCCCCACAACGTCGCCTCCACCTGCCTACACTTATTAACCCCTAATCTGCCGAGCGGACCGCACCGCTACTATAATAAATGTATTAACCCCTAATCCGCCTCACTAACCCTATAATAAATAGTATTAACCCCTAATCTGCCCTCCCTAACATCGCCGACACCTAACTTCAATTATTAACCCCTAATCTGCCGACCGGAGCTCACCGCTATTCTAATAAATGTATTAACCCCTAAAGCTAAGTCTAACCCTAACACTAACACCCCCCTAAGTTAAATATAATTTACATCTAACGAAATTAATTATCTCTTATTAAATAAATTATTCCTATTTAAAGCTAAATACTTACCTGTAAAATAATTCCTAATATAGCTACAATATAAATTATAATTACATTGTAGCTATTTTAGGATTAATATTTATTTTACAGGCAACTTTGTAATTATTTTAACCAGGTACAATAGCTATTAAATAGTTAAGAACTATTTAATAGTTACCTAGTTAAAATAAATACAAAATTACCTGTAAAATAAATCCTAACCTAAGTTACAATTAAACCTAACACTATACTATCATTAAATTAATTAAATAAAATACCTACAATTACCTACAATAAAACCTAACACTACACTATCAATAAATAAATTAAATACAATTCCTACAAATAACTACAATGAAATAAACTAACTAAAGTACAAAAAATAAAAAAGAACTAAGTTACAAAAAATAAAAAAATATTTACAAACATAAGAAAAATATTACAACAATTTTAAACTAATTACACCTACTCTAAGCCCCCTAATAAAATAACAAAGACCCCCAAAATAAAAAAATGCCCTACCCTATTCTAAATTACTACATTTCAAAGCTCTTTTACCTTACCAGCCCTGAACAGGGCCCTTTGCGGGGCATGCCCCAAGAAATTCAGCTCTTTTGCCTGTAAAAAAAAAACATACAATACCCCCCCCCCCAACATTACAACCCACCACCCACATACCCCTAATCTAACCCAAACCCCCCTTAAATAAACCTAACACTAAGCCCCTGAAGATCTTCCTACCTTGTCTTCACCCTACCAGGTTCACCGATCCGTCCTGAAGAGCTCCTCCGATGTCCTGATCCAAGCCCAAGCGGGGGGCTGAAGAGGTCCATGATCCGGCTGAAGTCTTCATCCAAGCGGGAGCTGAAGAGGTCCATGATCCGGCTGAAGTCTTCATCCAAGCGGGGCAGAAGAGGTCTTCCATCCGATTGAAGTCTTCATCCAAGCGGGATCTTCTATTGTCATCCATCTGGAGCGGAGCGGCAGGATCCTGAAGACCTCCGACGCGGAACATCCATCCTTGGCGACGACTGAACGACAAATGACGGTTCCTTTAAATGACGTCATCCAAGATGGCGTCCCTCGAATTCCGATTGGCTGATAGGATTCTATCAGCCAATCGGAATTAAGGTAGGAATATTCTGATTGGCTGATGGAATCAGCCAATCAGAATCAAGTTCAATCCGATTGGCTGATCCGATCAGCCAATCAGATTGAGCTCGCATTCTATTGGCTGATCGGAACAGCCAATAGAATGCAAGCTCAATCTGATTGTCTGATCGAATCAGCCAATCGGATTGAACTTGATTCTGATTGGCTGATTCCATCAGCCAATCAGAATATTCCTACCTTAATTCCGATTGGCTGATAGAATCCTATCAGCCAATCGGAATTCGAGGGACACCATCTTGGATGACGTCATTTAAAGGAACTGTCATTCGTCGTTCAGTCGTCGCGAAGGATGGATGTTCCGCGTCGGAGGTCTTCAGGATCCTGCCGCTCCGCTCCGGATGGATGACAATAGAAGATCCCGCTTGGATGAAGACTTCAATCGGATGGAAGACCTCTTCTGCCCCGCTTGGATGAAGACTTCAGCCGGATCATGGACCTCTTCAGCTCCCGCTTGGATGAAGACTTCAGCCGGATCATGGACCTCTTCAGCCCCCCGCTTGGGCTTGGATCAGGACATCGGAGGAGCTCTTCAGGACGGATCGGTGAACCTGGTAGGGTGAAGACAAGGTAGGAAGATCTTCAGGGGCTTAGTGTTAGGTTTATTTAAGGGGGGTTTGGGTTAGATTAGGGGTATGTGGGTGGTGGGTTGTAATGTTGGGGGGGGTATTGTATGTTTTTTTTTACAGGCAAAAGAGCTGAATTTCTTGGGGCATGCCCCGCAAAGGGCCCTGTTCAGGGCTGGTAAGGTAAAAGAGCTTTGAAATGTAGTAATTTAGAATAGGGTAGGGCATTTTTTTATTTTGGTGGTCTTTGTTATTTTATTAGGGGGCTTAGAGTAGGTGTAATTAGTTTAAAATTGTTGTAATATTTTTCTTATGTTTGTAAATATTTTTTTATTTTTTTGTAACTTAGTTCTTTTTTATTTTTTGTACTTTAGTTAGTTTATTTCATTGTAGTTATTTGTAGGAATTGTATTTAATTTATTTATTGATAGTGTAGTGTTAGGTTTTATTGTAGGTAATTGTAGGTATTTTATTTAATTAATTTAATGATAGTATAGTGTTAGGTTTAATTGTAACTTAGGTTAGGATTTATTTTACAGGTAATTTTGTATTTATTTTAACTAGGTAACTATTAAATAGTTCTTAACTATTTAATAGCTATTGTACCTGGTTAAAATAATTACAAAGTTGCCTGTAAAATAAATATTAATCCTAAAATAGCTACAATGTAATTATAATTTATATTGTAGCTATATTAGGATTTATTTTACAGGTAAGTATTTAGCTTTAAATAGGAATAATTTATTTAATAAGAGATAATTAATTTCGTTAGATGTAAATTATATTTAACTTAGGGGGGTGTTAGTGTTAGGGTTAGACTTAGCTTTAGGGGTTAATACATTTATTAGAATAGCGGTGAGCTCCGGTCGGCAGATTAGGGGTTAATAATTGAAGTTAGGTGTCGGCGATGTTAGGAAGGGCAGATTAGGGGTTAATACTATTTATTATAGGGTTAGTGAGGCGGATTAGGGGTTAATACATTTATTATAGTAGCGGTGCGGTCCGCTCGGCAGATTAGGGGTTAATAAGTGTAGGCAGGTGGAGGCGACGTTGAGGGGGGCAGATTAGGGGTTAATAAATATAATATAGGGTTTGGCGGTGTTAGGGGCAGCAGATTAGGGGTACATAGCTATAATGTAGGTGGCGGCACTTTGCGGTCGGCAGATTAGGGGTTAATTATTGTAAGTAGCTGGCGGCGACGTTGTGGGGGGCAGGTTAGGGGTTAATAAATATAATACAGGGGTCGGCGGTGTTAGGGGCAGCAGATTTGGGGTACATAGGGATAACTTAGCTGGCGGCGCTTTGCGGTCGGCAGATTAGGGGTTAAAAAAAAAATTTGAGTGGCGGCGATGTGGGGGGACCTCGGTTTAGGGGTACATAGGTAGTTTATGGGTGTTAGTGTACTTTATACAGTAGTTAAGAGCTTTATGAACCGGCATTAGCCCAGAAAGCTCTTAACTCCTGTTTTTTTTCTGCGGCTGGAGTTTTGTCGTTAGATTTCTAACGCTCACTTCAGACACGACTCTAAATACCGGAGTAAGAAAGATCCCATTGAAAAGATAGGATACGCAATTTACGTAAGGGGATCTGCGGTATGGAAAAGTTGCGGCTGGAAAGTGAGCGTTAGACCCTTTAATGACTGACTCTAAATACCAGAGGGCGTTAAAAACCAGCGTTAGGAGCCTCTAATGCTGGTTTTGACGGCTACCGCCCAACTCTAAATCTAGGCCTTACTTTTTTCTTTATGAAAGCAGACCGGTGATCCTCTTCTCGCTGCTCCTGCTGTACTTAGCATATTGATGATGAATCCGGCTTCCTCCAATCGTTGCGTGGCCTCACGAGCTGGACGCCTTGGGGCGCACGCAATGATTGGAGGAAGCCAGTTTCATTTTACAAATTGGTTAGCTAAAGAAACTAACCGGAAAAAGATACTTTATAAGCACTCAAAAGACCCCCAGTATTATGGAGTTGAAAAAGAATCACACAATTAAAATATAAATCTTTATTAGAAATTAGTTAAAAATTCTGGGTAGGTTAAAACTAAAATGCTGGTCTGAAGTTTCCAGTACAAAGACTGGATATTATGCACTAGAGGAGGAAGGGGGAGCTTATGGGAGCTCATTGTAGTTTTTAGCGTGTACTTGCTGGCATTATTAAAATTACTAGATCTCTTGTTTAACTTTAACTGGTGATACAATATTATAGCTATGCAAACTTTACCAAGCCTGCATTGAAGCCATTAATTCAGCAGCTTGTATCTAGAATGTGTTATACAGTATAGTTAAGCGTGTCTCAATGGGAATGATATTCATTGCATTATAACTTTAGAACCACTAGCACCTATTGTGAACTATTTCGCACTAGCTCCCTGCTAATACAGTTATTAATATTTCCTACAAAATTGAATTGATGAAAGAATGAAGTATTTTAGCAGAGAACTTTATGCTTTGCGTTATAGATACCTTACCATAATGGGTGCTTAAACTGGCAGTGTTAGATAGCACATAAACAGTTACAAGACCTGTAGTGAATTCAAATACTAAAGAAGACCTTTATTATCAGAGTCCTTTTCACTCAGTTACTTAAGACTGTTATCTAGCAGCTAGCACAAAATTAGGTGGCTACTGCATTTGATACTCTATATAAACAAGCGCTAAAATTGGCAGCGGTCCACATTACATCGACGCTACGAGGGTGTCAATGCAATATTTAATTTAAAGTTATATTTGCCACTGACTTTGCAATTTGCCGTATAAGCATCCTATATAGCAAAAATATATAGTTACTTAACAAGGGCTTTATACTAGCCTGTTTAAATGGATACAGTTATCTTGCTATATCGGTTGTACTTTATTTAATTTTATACCTATCAGGATTAATAGTGGGTATAGTCAAATAATACCAATCTGCACAAAGTTGACACCAAGCACGTAAAACATTTATCTTGTCCAACACCAATCAAGGATATTTCACATCTCAATTCTATCTAGTTGGGAGCCTCACTACAACATCTATTTTTATAGCTAATTTATAAATATCAATTTATCTTGGTAACAATACCAATTGTTACCTGATATGATACAAATATACACTGGTATGATACGTACTGCTTAATATATTATTATATCTTAACTACAACTTGCAGTGCAAGTACTGAATAAGTCTGAGATAGGCAGTATAATTATTACTATTTAGTATCATTTACTCCAGGTACTATTCCAAGTTTGACGCGTTTCCTGCCCGGAGGCACTTCGTCAGGGACTTACATAGTCAAAATACAAACAGCTTAAAAAGGCTTACTTGCTTACGTAGCAAAATTAGCACCCGTTCATTGTAGTTAAAGGGACAGTTGTTACCGTCTATGGAAACAGGCTACTGCTGGGTTTTGAAAAACCCTTTAAGGCGTTCAGCAAGGGTAGCATTGTATCTAAGGTGCCATATGTGTATGAATCTTGTATCAATATTAGTAACACAAAAGATACAATGTACAGCGGACTCACTGAGGATTCTAAGTGAGACATTTTTACAAGTCTCATACGAGAGTTTAAAATGTTGAAGAATTTACATTAGAACTGTCTGTGTTAAAAAGATATAATTAATTTGACATTAGGGGAGAATTTGAAAGCCTATATAGTTATTCATTTATGCAGCTTGGCTTAATATGTTAAGTTAAATTCCACTCCAGTAGCTAAGCATTTTGTTGAACATTTCATATTTTTAGGTATTCCCATTAATGACATTAACCTAAACACTATGTTTAGCTTCCAAGGTATAGACCACGCCCCTTATGATATTAGAGGTGGGGATAGAACGGCCAAGCTGAATAGGAAAGAGGCATTTTGGATATTTAATCTAATGACAGGCACCCCAAATGGTATTAATAAGATCACTGACCTCTATAACCCGTCATGGTAATGAACATAGTTGCTCTATATATATATAGTAATTTTTACTCATGTCCCTCCAGAGTGCTCCCCAGCTCAAGTATTAGCATATTTGGTTTTGTTAAGTCCCAGATTCAGCTTCAGCTGTATTTTAAGTTTTCACACTATCTTATTGTCTATACAGACATAAGTAACACCACTATTATCAGCACAATTTTGCTCACATGTAGATAGTATGATATAAGACTGGTTAGTTTGATGTTCACATTGTTTTGTATTTATACAGTATTTTACTATTTAGACTTAATTTATGGTCTTTTCACTCATTTTTGACATAGAATTTGTCAGTATTATTATATTAGCTATTCCACATAGTACTGAATCTTATTTGTCATTTAATACTAAATTTCTATTAGATATGATCCTTATTAGGGCATTTCACCTCAGTTAATTTAAAAACATCACATTGTGGGTTTTTTTTAATTTTAACTTTAATTTCAATTGTAATTTTTAATTTTCTAAATTTTACATTACACTTTCATGAATCACTTTAGATTGTTTCACTATTTACACAGAATATTCGTTAGTTTATTCAACACACTTTGCAATTTAACTTAACATATTAAGCCAAGCTGAATAAATGAATAACTATATAGGCTTTCAAATTCTCTCCTAATGTCAAATTAATTTTATCTTTTTAACACAGACAGTTCTAATGTAAATTCTTCAACATTTTAAACTCTCGTATGAGACTTGTAAAAATGTCTCACTTAGAATCCTCAGTGAGTCCGCTGTACATTGAATTAGCAATATTGTTAATCTTTTAAATCTGCAGCTTGAACATAATCCTTTGTTCTTATAGCATTTGTTCATATGAATGGTTTATAGAGCAACTTCTGTACTATTTTGCTACTTTCTTTGGAAAAGACTATTTCAACATTCTACTATTTATCGGTGTTTACATTGTATCTTTTTTGTTACTAATATTGATACAAGATTCATACACATATGGCACCTTAGATACAATGCTACCCTTGCTGAACGCCTTAAAGGGTTTTTCAAAACCCAGCAGTAGCCTGTTTCCATAGACGGTAACAACTGTCCCTTTAACTACAATGAACAGGTGCTAATTTTGCTACGTAAGCAAGTAAGCCTTTTTAAGCTGTTTGTATTTTGACTATGTAAGTCCCTGACGAAGTGCCTCCGGGCAGGAAACGCGTTGGACGTTTGTTCTCAGTGTACCCCTGAGTCTGTTTCACCCTGTGAATGTTAATCTACTGAAAATAAAATTGATTTTTACCTGCACCGAGGCATACGGCTGTGATTAGTTCCAACACAGGTAATTTCATTTGTTCATTTGATTGTATGTTTGGATGCCGGAGGAGTGAATCCATACCTGGTATTGGGACGGCCTGAGGGGCATGACAGAGTGCGGCAAGAGCAGTGAGATCATACCTGTTTCACTTATAAATCTGTAGTTCTTGATAGAACCATTGCAAGACTGAACTTTATTACTGTCACCACTTGGCAGCAGCACGGCTTTATCCTCTCAGTTAAATACATTGGTCTATTACTTCTCACTGATTATATGTTACATTTGGCATGGTACAGCGTTACTTGATAGAGACCTTGCAAAACCTTTTGTATACTCAATCAGTGTTTTAAATCACGACGTGCAGTTTTCACAAACTTTGTGTATTATTTTTGCCTATTCCAAGTTTAATTAGCTTTTTAGGCGCTAACTAGTGAGTTGTTGACCACCAATTCCTCATATAGGGTTAGTTGGTATCACTCTTATAAATATAAACTCATAGCAAGGCAAAATATGTTAATTAATTACTACAGTAATTTTTCTAACTATGGACTAGAATAAACTCTTTCTATATCACTATAGACCCAAGAGTATCACTATGATGTTGACTGATAATAATGCTCACTAGGAGTAACAGAATATATTCATCATATTAAGTGATTACCGCTGTTTATAGATTACTGATCTATTACACCACTCTATCTATGTGTTTAACATAGAAATTTTTATCATCAATTTTGCCTGCGAGCAACTGCAACATTTATGTTATAATAGGAGTGAGTAATAGCTGTCTCTGCAGAGATTATACTATCTAAACTCACTATACTCCTTAAAAATCCTCTTTTTTACCTTTGGGTATATATGTGCAATTACAGTCAGTGACTTTTAATTCGCCATTAGACACTATTACAAATGAGGTTCTAGTGCATAATATCCAGTCTTTGTACTGGAAACTTCAGACCAGCATTTTAGTTTTAACCTACCCAGAATTTTTAACTAATTTCTAATAATGATTTATATTTAAATTGTGTGATTCTTTTTCAACTCCATAATACTGGGGGTCTTTTGAGTACTTATAAAGAATCTTTTTTCCGGTTAGTTTCTTTAGCTAACCAATTTGTAAAATGTTACTATGTTGATACATAGCACCTAACCACAAATTACTCTATAATATTAGGGCCATTGACCTTATTATAGAACGGTATAAGACCTGACACAGGATTCCTGAGTGGTGCCATCAATTCAAATCGAATTCAGGAAGCCAGTTTCATCATTGCTGTGCTAAGTGCAGAGGAGCAGCCGGGGGAGGATCGCCGGTCTGTTTTCATAAATAAAAGGTATTTTAAAAAAGACGCTTAAATGTAAAGTTTACTGAATGAAAGTGCCTCTGTTTTTTAAGAATATTTTTAACTGGGTTTTCTAATACATTTGTTTTGCCTTGAATTTTAGAACCCCATGGAAAAATGTGTGCGGACAATGTGTTTGGCTATCACATAAAAAATTAAAATGGTCCAATTTTTTTATAGTGAATGTAAATTACTTTAAAGTATTATGTATTATTATAACTAAGTCAATGTAATTATAGAAATTAAAAAGCTGATATGGGTTTTATTACTATTGAGTCAGGGATTCTGAGGTTTTGATTCTGAGGGTAAAGAGCAGAGCTTTCTAAACCCATATCCCAGCCCTCCGACAACTTACAGGGACAAGAGACCCTCATTTGAAAGAGGTCACAGGTTCCTGTAGCATGCAGACAAATCTCCATACAAAACAGTGATAACCTACAGGAGCACTTAAAGGGATATAAAACCCCAAAATATTATTTTGTGATTCAGACAGAGCATACCATTTTTTTTAAAAAGTTTCCAATTTACCTATGACATTCTGTTGTTCAAGATCTACCTAGGTAGGCATCTGGAGCACTACATGGCAGGAAATAGTGCTGCCATTTAGTGACCTTGCAAATAGTTAACATTCTAGCAAAACTGCTGCCATATAGTGCTTCAGAAATGGGCCGGCTCCTAAGCATACATCCCTGCTTTTTTAACAAAGAAAAATTGATACTAGAAGTACAACGTAAATTATAAAGTTGTTTAAAATTGCATGCTCTATCTGAATCATGAAATAAAAAATGTGGGTTTCACATCCCTTTAAAGTGCTGTTTATATTGAGGGAGAGGAAGTTCTAACAAAACCAGTTTATGCTAGAACAAGCGAAAACTCATTTTAAAGAGGGAATTCTGCCCTTTTAGGAGAAGTCTGCCCTGCAATATGCAGGTGATTGCACTTAAAGTGGCAAAAGCCCTTAAAATGTCTGTTAGAGGGGTGCTCTAATGTAGCCTCAATCTCCCCTTTTGATTTCTCACAAGAGGTATAAGTGACAAGTGAAAGGGCAGACTCCCCTCTTTCAAATGATTTTCCCCGCGTTTTTCCCTAATGGGGAAAGTCCTTAACCCTTTGAGTGCTAAGCACTTTCCCACCTGGGTGCTAAGATTTTGTAATGTTTTTTTTATTTTTTGAACATTTTTTTTTAACTTTTTTCTATTTTTTTCAGACCCCCAAGACTTATACTGTTGGAAAGGTTAGGCAATTACCTTTCCAATGGTGGGTCTTCGGGGGTCTGTAGCTGCTTAGATTCCTGAGATACAGGCTTCTAAGCAGCATGCCCCCTGCTCCTATACTTTACATTGTTAAGTATAAATAAAGTTGCACTGTGATGTCACCACGCAAAACGGTAAGCCCCGGCGATGCCTGTCACTCTAAAGGCATGATCGCTGGGGTAGGAGTGGGTGGGAGCCCCCAGATCTCCCTCAAGGTGGGAGAGTGCTAGTGACGGCTCTGAGCAGTCATTAGCACCAGAGTGGGAAACTCTGTGACGGCTCAGAGCCGTCATTAGCACTCAAAGGGTTAATATTATTTTTTTCGATATTTGTTAAGTTTTTTATTTACCTTAGATGCTTTAAAATCCTTTTTCAGATTCATATAAGGTCTATCAGCAGATAATTGCTTGATTTTGTTGAAAGAAAGCATAGCATGCAATGAATGTGCCATAGCATACACAGCCTTGTAAACAGCATATGTAAGCCTGTGGGTACCATAAAGTAAATCCAGTACTTGAAGAGTCTCATTTCCAGTGCAATTAAGTGATGGTCCCCATGTTTCTCTATACATTCTATAATTTGAAGGTAGACACCCAAATGAAAGATGCCACATTCTAGCAGTGAAAATGTTATCTGGTAATGTAGATGGAGTGACACTGTAAGTGAAGTCTTTCAAACCAGGAATCTCTCCTTTATGTAATGAAAAAAGAATGGAACCATTAAAAGGAGACAAATTTGGAGCAATAAAACTTATTATAGAGGAAGATGTTATCCATACTTTTGCAGGCAAAATAAATAGTTGTACTGTATGTAAAAAGTCAATAAGGGTGTACTTATCACAGAAAATAATGATAACTTGTGCAGTTGAATATTTCAACATTTGAACAGTTTTACCCCATGTCATGGCAATATTAGTGGATGAAAAAATGTGAAAGTATTCAATACATATTCCATTTTTCAGCAGCTCTATTTTGAATTCTTCACTGGCTTTTTTATTATTTTCATCTGAACTTGCAATAAGGCCAACCCAATTCCAACTAAAGTGTTGTAGAAGCTGAATGAGTCCTTTGTACTGGGCACTTTCACTAGGTACAGTTCTATAAAATGATGGGAATAGTATACCATTGTCTAAGACTGGATCCTGGGCTCCATAGCTTATCTAAAAAGAGATTTATCAGTTAGAACAATTCATTAAAGGGATAAAAAGGTCAGCATTAATATGTGCCTGGATGCATTTCAATTTGAAATATAATCATTTTTGCACTATACAGCTCGTCTTTGAGAAACACGTTGCATATTTATAAACAGATCAGCTGTACTCTGAAGTTTTGTTAAAGTTTTTAGTACTTTTAGCAAGTTGCAGTGTATTGTTTGTGGAAAGTGGCTGCTGGAATTCTCCTGATTGACTTGCCTGGATATTGGAGACTCTCAAGTCTAAGGATGAATTCCCCTGGAGGTTTTTGCTGGGTGCATCAGCCAGCTGGTGACTGCTACATCCAGCCTGCTTATTTGCACTATTGATCTACATAGTGCCATCTTACTTGTGAGTGTAACCATTTGAGGCAGTGTTTTTACCTTGTACATACATGTTGGTTTTCCCGCACCTTAAGAAGAGGAGCTGCCCTGGTGACTTTGCTTATTCTTATGGATTAGACACAGGGATTTTTCTTTTTCTTTTATCCAATTAATTGTGTATAGTACAATGCCCCCTGTTTACTTTGTATACAAAGTGACTTTGTTGTTTTGTCTATATATGTATACATAAGTATTTATGTGTTTATATGTGTATATATGTCTGTAAATTCATATGAACACATATAAACACATATGTACACACATATAAATATAAATATATATATATTATACAAAGTCACATAGCCTGTAGCCCAGCACTCCAACCAGGTGGAGTAGTCTCACGACCTGGGTGCAATCCTCAAAAGTAATAAATATAAAAATCCATGTAGAAAAAGGGCACTCTCAGGATTTGTATAGTAGAAAAAATAATTTCTTTGTTAGTAGAATCAATAGAACATGGTCAACGTTTCGGCCCCCAGTTGGGCCTTCATCAGGACATATATAATCTGAAAAACAGACAAACAAATACTAGAACTAATGTATTGCAAATGAAAAAAAGAAGAAAAACTAGAAGTGAACAAACAACCTACCTAGCCACCACCTCACAAAACAAAAACTAAAACAATTAAAAATACTGCTTATATATGAATTCAACAATAATCCAACAAAGGACAGCAGAAAAACAACCAATAAAAAATAATACATTATAAATAATAGTAAATAATGCTTTTTTGTCTGACTTAGTATGATTATTACTATGCATTATTTACTATTATTTCTAATGTATTATTTTTATTGGTTGTTTTTCTGCTGTCCTTTGTTGGATTATTGTTGAATTCACATATAAGCAGTATTTTTAGTGCTAAAAATAAATACACAGAGCGCCTCCTAAAAGGCTAAGACACAAGTAGTGACAAGATTATTTAAATAAAAAATATATATTGAAATTCTATAGGGGTATATAAAATATTTTATAAGCTACTTATAGCTAAAATATACAAACAAGATACAAAAGTGGATCCACTTAAAATTAACAATAAAATATGCATATATCTATATAAAAAACAATACAATTGTGGTTAAAAACCACAACAAGATACAATCTTAATCACAAAATAAATTACAATAAAACAGCTGTTAACTGATAAGCTGGTTGATGGTTGGATAAAAAATATAAATATATAAAAACATCAATTTACTGAGTAGGTGTCCATAAATATGTAGGTCCCAAACTTTAAATTCTGAAGAATATGAAGATTCTATTTTAAAACAATTATCCTTATATATCCCTCGATAAATGGTGAAATGATGAAGTGTGTAAAAAAGAAAAACATAGTGGTTTTCAAATCAAATTTCAAAAATTATTGTGAATATCCAAAAAATCCTGAAAAGATGATGTGATGAAGTGGGCGTGAATAATCAAAAATGTGTGTACACAAAAAAGGAAAAGGAAAAAATGTGAAAAAATATGTGAGGTGGTGGCTAGGTAGGTTGTTTGTTCACTTCTAGTTTTTCTTTTTCTTCTTTTTTTCATTTGCAATACATTAGTTCTAGTATTTGTTTGTCTGTTTTTCAGATTATATATGTCCTGATGAAGGCCCAACTGGGGGCCGAAACGTCGACCATGTTCTATTGATTCTACTAATAAAGATATTTTTTTTCTACTATACAAATCCTGAGAGTGCCCTTTTTCTACATGGAATTATATATATATATATATATATATATATATATATATACACATGCATATTTAGACATGTGTGTGTATGTATGTATCTTTTGTTAAAGCCCATGCATGCCTTTTATTTTTAACACCTGAGTCCTCAAATCTTTTGGCCCTTATAACTTTTTATGCAATATCTTTTTTAATCAATTTTATTAGACAATGTTATTATGAGTGTAACTGTACTTTTAAATGAATTCCTGATGTGTTTTGTGCTACTTTTTGTGTCTTGCATAACAGTTAACCAAAGTTCTGCAGTTGCTCTGGGTCCCTAACCTACAGCCACACAATGCATGCCTTCAATTAAATACACTGAGATCCAAACAAGGATGACACAGACCCTTTGTCATTTCCCTAGACACATACAAAGCACAGAAATAGACTCCACTCTTATCAAAGCGTCAATCTCGGTGCATTCGCTGGAGTCAACATCGCCAGACATCGCTGCCATGAATCCACATACGACACCCTTATTTAATTAAAATTCTTTCAAAAACACGAGTGTCAAGTACGGAGCGATGAGCATCGGACTGTTGATAAATAAGAGTCATTGATGTCGCTGATATTCTGTTTTTTACAATTTTATTTATACCATATAATTACTGTCCATGAACAAGCACATTTCCCTAAAGCTAATCTTTTATTTTTCATCTGTTGTCCAAGAAATAGCTAGATTTATACCTGAACAAATAATATCTCATACAAAGTTATTTTTTTTGTTTTATTTATTTGTTATACAAAAAAAACGTATATATGATATTTTCACATAAATTAATGTGTATTTGTATTTCTAAAAATCATAATATGACTATCTCATGTTTTTTTATTTTTTTAAAAATTATTATTAATGCTAGAATTTGTACATATATATTTGCACATACTTGTATATATGTGTGTTATGTCAGAAATCTTTTCCAAACATATTTACATGTCTCTAAATTTTATTTTGTTCTAAACAATTTTGTCTTTCATATCTCTGTGTTTATTTATATCACTATAAGTATATAGTGTAGATATATTATTATTCTGAGGAAGAATAATTGCGAATATAACATGTAATCAGGGTACCATAGGTATTTATTTGCAAACAATGGATATTGTAAGAGCTGGGTCAGTTTTCTCTCTGCACCTGTGTAACCCTTCCTGATTGCAGTCATGTTTGAAACACCACCTCTACACAGATGTTATAAAATGGGCTGACATAAAAGATGACATTTCTTAATGAAATTGAAATTCAAGAGAAGGAAGAAAAACACTGAAAATATCATGACAGTAAAGAGGTGATTTTAATTTCTGTTGTTGCTGAATCATGGCAGGTTAATGTTAGGTGGACTATCCCTTTGAGCTGTCAGTTTATGATTATATTGAATCAAACTTCATTGATGTCATCATCAATGTTTAATTTTAATAATAATTTCACATATACATACTTTCAAAGTATAATACACAATGTAACAAATGACACTTACAAGTTCTGATGAGTGATCTTGGATACAAGTATCAAGCAATTTGATTAGTTAGTAATAGTATAAAATGTATAGATAAATCAGATTGGTTGATGTCATAAATCATGTGATTATGCATTTCCCAATCAAAAGTGGTGGAAAATTTCACTATTTTGAGGGTTGTTTAGGAGTTTTAGTAGTGCATTTAATTTGGTGCAAAGTATTGCATCAAATTTGGTGCGAAATGCAGTGGGACTTGTATTACATGCGTTAAACATGGTGAAATTAAAAAAGGAAGTTAGCTATAGTATGTAATGTATTTATTTCATTTGTATCCCTATATCTACTAGTCCTGCTGTCAGAGAGACATTACCTGTCATTAAAACTACTTTTGAAATGAATCTGTCCCTTGAAATTACATGTGATTATAATATTATTATTTAACATATTATTTAGAGACATCTTTATTGTCTGTGTGATTTAGAAATAGTATACAATTGTAATCAACTTTCTAATTTTCATAAATATGTAATAAGCTTCATTCTCATGCAGTATCTAACATAATCTTTCTGGGTTTTTAGACTCCCATTGATTTCTATGGCATTCACAGCCTCAAGGGTGGCAGTTTGAACGATAGGTACGCTGCAGCGGAAAAGACGCAAGTGTACCTGTTTAATGTTTAATAAATTGGGAAGAGGGTCAAATCGAGTCGAATGTGAATTATAAACATCTGGAATGACGCAAGCATTGTCGGATTGAGATCGCAGGAGCGTATATTATGTCACACATTTCAACATATGACAATGTTGATGATTTGTTAATTACGGCAGATTCAAATTGCGTTGAATATAATGCGAGATTCAAGTGGATTCCATCGAATTATCAGTTAAGCTTTGAAATATCGGCCCCATAAACCAGACTGAGTACTAGTGATGTCGCGAACCTAAAATTTTGCGTTCGCAAATGGCAAACGCGAACTTCCGCAACTGTTCACGAACGGGTGAACCGGGCGAACCGCCATAGACTTCAATAGGCAGGTGAATTTTAAAACCCACAGGGACTCTTTCTGGCCACAATAGTGATGGAAAAGTTGTTTCAAGGGTACTAACAACTGGACTGTGGAATGCCGGAGGGGGATCCATGGCAAAACTCCAATGGAAAATTACATAGTTGATGCAGAGTCTGGTTTTAAGCCATAAAGGGCATAAATCACCTAACATTCCTAAATTGTTTGGAATAACGTGCTTTAAAACATCAGGTATGATGTTGTATCGATCAGGTAGTGTAAGGGTTACGCCCGCTTCACAGTGACAGACCAAACTCCCCATTTAAAGGGACAGTCTACACTAGTGATGTGCGGTGACTTCAGAGGCTGGTGAGGCAGTGGCTAGGAATCGGATACGCCTTCATTCTTTAGATATCCTTTGTTGAAGAAATAACAATGTACATGGGCAAGCCAATCGCATGAGGTATCTATATGCAGCCACCAATCAGTATCTACTGAGCATATTTAGATATGCTTTTCAACAAAGGATATCTGATTTTCTTCATTCTTTTGATATCCTTTGTTGAAAATCATATCTAAATATGCTCAGTAGCTACTGAGCATATTTAGATATGATTTTCAACAAAGGATATCAAAAGAATGAAGAGAATCAGATATCCTTTGTTGAAAAGCATATCTAAATATGCTCATTTGCTGCTGAGCATATTTAGATATGATTTTCAACAAAGGATATAAAAAGAATGAAGAAAATCAGCTATCCTTTGTTGAAAAGCATATCTAAATATGTTCATTTGCTACTGAGCATATTTAGATATGATTTTCAACAAAGGCTATCAGAAGAATGAAGAAAACCAGATATTAGATGTAATTTGGAAAGTTATTTAAAATTGCATGCTCTTTCTAAATGCATATAACGGTTTAAATTGTATAAATATCACCTAGCAATATAAACTAAAGAAGGAAACATAATATAACTTCCCTATAACATATATAGTATAATCTACAGCATATCCATCCATGATACCACAGAACCACCCTGCCAGAATGCCACAGATCCATTAAGCACTGTCATCACACCATCATACTGTAAAACATAAAACTAACATAACACAGTACTCTTTGACCTCCGCAATTATATACCCATACAGTTTCACGCGACGACAAGGCCACCATTTCATCATACAACAATACTGTCACCAACAGCCTCAATGGCACAAAATTAGCATATAAAAAATTCATTAAAATCATGATACCACACTACAGTCACACCAATAATATATAATATCACACAACCTTATTATAATGTTGTCACAGCAAGACACTTACAGTACCCCCAGGTCCACATCCTGAAAAGCAATGAATAGAGCCCAGGCCTTTGGGTGCATTATTATAATACAACTACTAGACCCTGGCTACCACTTTAGCATAGCCCTTTATCCCCCCCCCATTGGTACCTTGCTGGAAGAGTGGGCTCTCAGCAATCTGCATCCGTAGCTCATTCTTAATGCTCTAGAAGCCCCCGTCCAGGTATTTCGACAAGGAGCTCTGAGTGATTCCCCGGTCCGCGGCATCGTTGTCCATGCTGGAGAGTTCAGCCGCAGCACCCTATTCACCTCTGCAGTAGGGCAGCACGGTCCGGTCGGGCACACAGTCGCACGCAGAGACTCTCTCAGCAGCAGCTCCCTCCACTACTGAGTCTACTCTTCCCGCCAGTGACAGCGCGCGCAACGTCAAAATGTCACAGGCCCACACCTGTCAATCAGCAGCCCAGCAGGCACGCCTCCCCGCAGTGCTGCTGAAGCTGTGATTGGCTGAGGTGACCTAGCTGATCATGGAGGCGGTTTTGAGAACAGCCTCCATTGGAGCTTGTATCAGGCCCAGGCAAGTCACCAGTGGGTGGCGCAGCTCCAGATCCATGTTGCGCAATTAATGGAGGGCAGCGGACCGGCTCACTGCCTCCTAATTGCGCAACAATGGAATATGGATGCTGAATATTTGCACGGCGCATGCGCAAAGTGCTGTAACATAATGAGTAATCCCATGGGGTGGGGGGGTACCCTTGGGGTGAGGGTGGGCGTGGCCAACAAAAGAATGCAGTAACAAACACTTTTTTTTTTTAATATATAAGAATAAAAATCTTTTTTTTTCCCTCATTGGACAGGGGAGGCACTGCCTCCCCTGCCTCCTATTACTGCACGTCACTGGTCTACAACAGAATTTTTATTGTTTTAAAAGATAGATAATCCCTTTATTACCCATTTCCCAGTTTTGCATAACTAACACATTTATAATAATATACTTTTAACCTCTGTGATTATCTTGCATGTAAGCCTCTACAAACTGCCCCTTTTTTCAGTTCTTTTGACAGACTTGCAGTCTAGCCAATCAGTGCCTGCTCCCAGATAACTTCTCGTGCATGAGCACAGTGTTATCTATATAAAATACGTGAACTAACACCCTCTAGTGGTGAAAAACTGTTAAAATGCAATCTGAAATAGGTGGGCTTCAAGGTCTAAGAAATTAGCATATGAACCTCCTAGGTTAAGCTTTCAACTAAGAATACCAAGAGAACAAAGCAAAATTGGTGATAAAAGTAAATTGGAAAATTGTTTAAAATTACATGCTCTATCTGAATCATGAAAGTTTATTTTGGCATAGACTGTCCCTTTAATGCACCGCAAACAACCGCAAACAGTCCATTTGCACAACCGCAAACTCCCCATTTGCACAAGGTTGGATACCAAGCTAGCCATGTCCCGTTCCTTGTCCTCACTGATGTCATTGAAGGTCTTTTCCTCCACCCAGCCACGTACAACACCAAGGGCCCCCGAAAGGTGACAACAAGCCCCCTGGGACGCCTGCTGTGTTTGGTCTTCCACCTCCTCAAAGCCACCTTCCTCCTCTGACTCCTCTTCTTCAGACTCCTCTCTCTGCGTTGCCTCTCTCTGCATTATTATAAGGTGTGTTAAGTAGTACTATTCCTATCAGTTTAATCCCTGTTACGTCCCCTATCAGGGGACGTGTATATGGCATCGATTTTAGGAACCGGGAGATGGAAAAAGATGCTTGGTCGGTCCTCCTACTTCAAATTTGGGGCACTGCGCATGCAATCTAATGTGCCACCAGATAGGAGTGGTGTGTTAAGTAGTACTATTCTTATCAGTTTAATCCCTGTTACGTCCCCTATCAGGGGACGTGTATATGGCATCGATTTTAGGAACCGGGAGATGGAAAAAGATGTTTGGTTGGTACTCCTACTTCAAATTTTGGGCACTGCGCGTGCAATCTAATGCGCCACAAGATAGGAGTGGTGTGTTAAGTAGTTCTATTCTTATCAGTTTAATCCCTGTTACGTCCCCTATCATGGGACGTGTATATGGCATCGATTTTAGGAACCGGGAGATGGAAAAAGATGCTTGGTCGGACCTCCTACTTAAAATTTGGGCACTGCGCATGCAATCAAATGTGCCACCAGATAGGAGTGGTGTGTTAAGTAGTACTATTCCTATCAGTTTAATCCCTTTTATGTGCCTTTTGTTTTGGTTTGGTTTTTGAAGCCACAGTGCAGCACCAGAGAAATTGATGTTTGTTTCCCAGGCAGAAAGTGCCCTAAAACATTGCGGCTTGAACCCTAGTTGGTGGCGGATAAGTCACGCAAGTCATCCGGCATTCAGAGATAAAATACAGCAGCGTGTGGACCATTTTTAGCCCAAGGCAGCTCATCTCATCAGGCCTTTTTTAGTCAAATGTATTGCCCACTGTCAGTCCCTTCGGGATCCATCCC
The DNA here is from genome assembly GCF_027579735.1 of Bombina bombina. Taxonomy (NCBI): domain Eukaryota; kingdom Metazoa; phylum Chordata; class Amphibia; order Anura; family Bombinatoridae; genus Bombina; species Bombina bombina. The sequence continues at coordinate 136,527,321 of NC_069506.1, forward strand.
TCATTCATCTTAATAAAGGTGAGGTAATCTAGACTTTTTTGACCTAGGCGACTTCTCTTCTCAGTGACAATACCTCCTGCTGCACTGAAGGTCCTTTCTGACAGGACACTTGAAGCGGGGCAGGCCAGAAGTTCTATCACAAATTGGGATAGCTCAGGCCACAGGTCAAGCCTGCACACCCAGTAGTCAAGGGGTTCATCGCTCCTCAGAGTGTCGATATCTGCAGTTAAGGCAAGGTAGTCTGCTACCTGTCGGTCGAGTCGTTCTCTGAGGGTGGACCCCGAAGGGCTGTGGCAATTAGTAGGACTTAAAAAGCTCTGCATGTCCTCCATCAACAACACGTCTGTAAAGCGTCCTGTCCTTGCCGGCGTAGTCGTGGGAGGAGGAGGATTACTTTCACCTCTTCCCCTGTTAGATTACCGTTGTGCTGTGACATCACCCTTATACGCTGTGTAAAGCATACTTTTTAATTTATTTTGGAACTGCTGCTTCCTTTACAACTTGCGGTAATTCGGTAACATTTCAGGCACTTTATGCTTATACCGGGGGTCTAGTAGCGTGGACACCCAGTACAGGTCATTCTCCTTCAGCCTTTTTATACGAGGGTCCCTCAACAGGCATGACAGCATGAAAGACCATATTTGCACAAGGTTGGATGTCGAGCTACTCATGTCCTGTTCCTCATCCTCAGTAATCTCACTGAAGGTATGTTCTTCCCCACAGCCACGTACAACACCACGGGTACCAGATAGGTGACAACGAGCACCCTGGGATGCCTGTTGTGGTTGGTCTTCCTCCTCCTCCTCAAAGCCACATTCCTCCTCTGACTCCTCTTCCTCACAATCCTCTTCCAGCGTTGCTGCAGGTCCAGCAAGCGATGCTGATAAGGCTGTTTCTGGTGGTGATGGTGACCACAACTCTTCCTCTTCACGCTCATCTACGGCCTGATCCAGCACTCTTTGCAGGGCACGCTCCAGGAAGAAAACAAATGGTATGATGTCGCTGATGGTGCCTTCGGTGCGACTGACTAGGTTTGTCACCTCCTCAAAAGGATGCATGAGCCTACAGGCATTGCGCATGAGCATCCAGTAACGTGGCAAAAAAATACCCTGCTCCGCAAAGGCTGTCCTAGCACCCCGGTCATACAAATAGTCGTTAACGGCTTTTTCTTGTTGGATCAGGCGGTCGAACATTAGGAGTGTTGAATTCCAACGTGTCGGGCAGTCGCAAATCAAGCACCTCACTGGCATGTTCTTTCGCCACTCGATATCTGAAAAGTGCGCCATGGCCGTGTAGGAATGCCTGAAATGGCCACACACCTTCCTGGCCTGCTTCAGGATGTCCTGTAAGCCTGGGTACTTATGCACAAAGCGTTGTACGATCAGATTAAACACATGTGCCATGCGTGTCAACTTGCCCAAATTCAATGCCGCCACCAAATTTCTTCCATTGTCACTAACCACTTTGCCGATCTCCAGTTGGTGCGGAGTCAGCCACTGATCCACCTGTGCATTCAGGGCAGACAGGAGTGTTGGTCCGGTGTGACTCTCTGCTTTCAGGCAAGTCAACCCCAAGACGGCATGACACTGCCGTATCCGGGATGTGGAATAGTACCTGGGGACCTGGGGGGGTGCCGTTGATGTGGAGCAAGACGCAGCAGCAGAAGAGGACTCAGCCGAGGAGGTTATGGTATAGGATGGAGTAGGAGGAGTAGAGGAGGTGGCAGCAGGCCTGCCTGCAAGTTGTGGCAGTGTCACTAACTCCACTGCAGAGCCACGCATTCCATGCTTGGCAGCCATCAGCAGGTTTACCCAATGCACAGTGTAGGTGATATACCTGCCCTGAGCATGCTTTGCAGACCAGGTATCAGTGGTCAGATGGACCCTTGCCCCAACACTGTGTGCCAGACATGCCATTACTTCCTTTTGCACAATCGAGTACAGGTTGGGGATTGCCTTTTGTGCAAAGAAATTTTGGCCAGGTACCTTCCACTGTGGTGTCCCAATAGCTACAAATTTTTTGAACGCCTTAGACTCCACCAGCTTGTATGGTAAAAGCTGGCGGGTTAAGAGTTCAGTCAAGCCAGCTGTCAGATGCCGGGCAAAGGGGTGACTTTATGACATTGGCTTCTTACACTCAAACATGTCCTTGACAGACACCTGACCGTGGGCAGATGAGCAGGAACTGCTCAAGGCGAGACACGGAGTGGCGGATGGTTGAGAGGGGGCAAGGAGGACAGCAGTGGTTGACATGGCTGAAGATGCTGGACCAGGAGGAGGATGGCGGCTTTGAGTTTGTGTGCTGCTTGTACTTATGTGTTCATCCCATAGGTGTTTGTGATGTGCGATCATGTGCCTTCGCAAAGCAGTTGTACCTAGGTGGGTGTTGGACTTCCCACGACTCAGTTTCTTTTGGCACAGGTTTAAAATGGCATCGCTGTTGTCAGAGGCAGACACACACAAAAAATGCCACACTGCTGAGCTCTGCAATGATGGCATTCTGGTGGTGGCAACAGCATGCGTTGATTGGCGTGCTGTCTGGCTGACCCCGGGTGCCGATGCATGCTGTCTGACTGTGCCACTAGCTCCTTGCGACGACCTCCCCCTCCTTCCAACTCGTCTCCTCCTCCTCTCTGTCTCCCCATCTGAACTTTCCCCCTCTTCTTCTTCTCTTCTAGCGGGCACCCACGTGACATCCACGGACGCATCATCATCATCATCATCAACCGCTTCACTTGTGTCTGACAATAATGGTTGCTCATCACTATCACTCATTTCTTCCAACTGATGTGTAAATAACTCCTCTGACAGATTAAGTGAAGCAGCTGTGGTGCTAGTGTTGGTGGTGGCGGCAGGCGGGCGAGTGGTGACTTAAGAGGTGCCCGAAGCTAAGCTGGAGGAGGATGGTGTGTCAAGGTTCCGAGCAGAAGCTGTAGAAGATTGGGTGTCCTGTGTTAGCCAGTCAACTCTGTCCTCAGAACTGTTCGAGTTCGGGGTACATGGCCTCTGAACACTGGGCATTATTCTAGGGCCAAAGGGAATCACAGCTAGTGATGTCGCAAACTTAAAATTTTGCGTTCATGAACGGCGAACGCGAAATTCCGCAAATGTTTGTGAACCGGCAAACCGGGCGAACTGCCATTGACTTCAATAGGCAGGCGAATTTTAAAAGCCACAGGGACTCTTTCTGGCCACAATAGTGATGGAAAAGTTGTTTCAAGGGGACTAACACCTGGACTGTGGCATGCCGGAGGGGGATCCATGGCAAAACTCCCATGGAAAATTACATAGTTGATACAGAGTCTGGTTTTAATCCATAAAGGGCATAAATCACCTAACATTCCTAAATTGTTTGGAATAACGTGCTTTAAAACATCAGGTATGATGTTGTATCGATCAGGTAGTGTCAGGGTTACGCCCGCTTCACAGTGACAGACCAAACTCCCCGTTTAACGCACCGCAAACAACCGCAAACAGTCCATTTGCACAACCACAAGATCGATAGATTTGATAGATAGATAGATAGATAGATAGATACATAGATTGCATAGATCAATAGATGCAATATACATATTATAGATACAAATTACATAGATCAAAAGATGCAATATACATTTGATAGATAAAAATTACATAGATCAAAAGATGCAATTTACATTTGACAGATACGAATTACATAGATCAAAAGATGCAATATACATTTGATAGATACGAATTACATCAATAGATGAAATATACATTTGATAGATACGAATTACATAGATCAAAAGATGCAACATACATTTGATGGATATGAATTACATAGATCAATAGATGCAATATACATTTGATAGATACGAATTCCATAGATCAATAGATGCAATATACATTTGATAGATACGAATTACATAGATCAAAAGATGCAATATACATTTGATAGATACGAATTACATCAATAGATGAAATATACATTTGATAGATACGAATTACATAGATCAAAAGATGCAACATACATTTGATGGATATGAATTACATAGATCAATAGATGCAATATACACTGGATAGATACGAATTACATAGATCAATAGATGCAATAAACATTTGATAGATACGAATTATATAGATCAATAGATGCAATTTACATTTGATAGATACAAATTACATAGATCAAAAGATGCAATATACATTTGATAGATATGAATTACATAGATCAATAGATTCAATATACATTTGATAGATACGAATTACATAGATCAAAAGATGCAATATACATTTGATAGATACGAATTACATAGATCTAAAGATGCAATATACATTTGATAGATACGAATTACATAGATCAATAGATGCAATATACATTTGATAGATACGAATTCCATAGATAAATAGATGCAATATACATTTGATAGATACGAATTCCATAGATCAATAGATGCAATATACATTTGATAGATACGAATTGCATAGATCAATAGATGCAATATACATTTGATAGATACGATTGATAGTTAGATAGATTTGATAGATAAATAGATAATTTGAAAGATATATAATTTCCCAGACAGAGAATTACAAAGACGTGCGGGCTGAGGTTACTTCCTTTCGCACAATCGAGTACAGGTTGGGGTCCGGGATTGCCTTTTTGTGCTGTCTGATTCTTTCAGGTATACCAGTTGCAGAGGTTCTGACCCTGCATTCTGGCTGCACCTCTCCCTGCAAGAGAGATCTGTTCCAGAGTCTGTGGGCCTGTATGCAAAGAGCTGGCCTGCCTGAAAGGAGCAGCAAGGCAGAGGGATCAATTCCTGCCTATAAGAAACCAGAGGGTACGCTACCTGCTGGAAGTGTGCAGTGAGGCAGAGGGATCTATTCCTGCCTTGAAGCAGACAGGCAGAGGGGACGCTACCTGCCTGGGAGCCCACTGAGACCAGCATAGCTGGGGGAGATACAGCCGTTGGCTTGACCCCGGTCTCAGCCACGATAGCCCTGGTCCCACTATTTGGAGGCAGAGGGATCTATTCCTGCCAAGAAGCAGCCTGGCAGGGGGATTTATTCCTGCCTAGAAGCAGACAGGCAGAGAGGACGATACCTGCCAAGAAAGAGCTGCAGGGCAGAGAGGAGCTACCTGACTGGGAGTCCACTGAGACCACCCCAGCTGGGGGAGATACACCCGCTGGCTTGACCCCGGTCTCAGCAACTATATCTCTGGTCCCACTATCCGGTGGCCACCCCTGGGTTTGGACAGAGGAAGGGTGACCCCCTAGTGGAGTACCGCTACATCCGGGAGATGGAAAAAGATGTTTGGACACCCAGTACAGGTCGTTTTCCTTCAGCCTATTTATATGAGGGTCCCAGACCCTCAACAGAAACAACAGCATGAAACACCACATATGCCATCCTTTTGCACAATCGAGTACAGGTATGGCATCGATTTTGGGAACCCGGAGATTATTTTTAGGAACCGGGAGATGGAAAAACATGCTTGGACACCCAGTACAAGTCGTTCTCCTTCAGCCTTTTTATACGAGGGTCCCCGACCCTCAACAGGCACAACAGCATGAAACACCACATATGCCATCCTTTTGCACAATCGAGTACAGGTATGGCATCGATTTTAGGAACCCGGAGATAATTTTTATGAACCGGGAGATGGAAAAAGATGCTTTGACACCCAGTACAGGTCGTTCTCCTTCAGCCTTTTTATACGAGGGTCCCTGACCCTCAACAGGCACAACAGCATGAAACACCACATATGCCATCCTTTTGCACAATCGAGTACAGGTATGGCATCGATTTTAGGAACCCGGAGATAATTTTTAGGAACCGGGAGATGGAAAAACATGCTTGGACACCCAGTACAGGTCGTTCTCCTTCAGCCTTTTTATACGAGGGTCCCCGACCCTCAACAGGCACAACAGCATGAAATACCACATATGCCATCCTTTTGCACAATAGAGTACAGGTATGGCATCGATTTTAGGAACCCGGAGATAATTTTTAGGAACCGGGAGATTGAAAAAGATGCTTGGACACCCAGTACAGGTCGTTCTCCTTCAGCCTTTTTATACGAGTGTCCCCGACCCTCAACAGGCACAACAGCATGAAAGACCACATATGCCATCCTTTTGCACAATCGAGTACAGGTATGGCATCAATTTTAGGAACCCGGAGATAATTTTTAGGAACCGGGAGATGGAAAAAGATGCTTGGACACCCAGTACAGGTCGTTCTCCTTCAGCCTTTTTATACGAGGGTCCCCGACCCTCAACAGGCACGACAGCATGAAAGACCCCATATGCCATGACTTCCTTTTGCACAATTGAGTACAGGTATGGCATCGATTTTAGGAACCCGGAGATAATTTTTAGGAACCGGGAGATGGAAAAAGATGCTTGGTCGGTCCTCCTACTTCAAATTTGGGGCACTGCACGTGCAATCTGCTGTGCCACCAGATATGAGTGGTGTGTTAAGTAGTACTATTCTTAACAGTTTAATCCCTGTTATGTGCCTTTTTTTTTTGTTTGGGTTTTGTAGCCACAGTGCAGCACCAGAGGCCAGAAAAATTAGGCATGTACAAATGCCTGAAAAATTAGCTATTGTTGCAGACGCTGCTGTAGCAGCGGCCAGAAAAATTGATGTTTGTTTGACAGTTAGAAAGTGGCCTAAAACATTGAGGCTTGAACACTAGTTGATGGCGGATAAGTCACGCAAGTCATCCGGCATTTGAAGATAAAATACAGCAGCGTGTGTACCATTTGTAGCCCAAGGCAGCTCATCTCATCAGGCCTTTTTTACTCTAATGTATCGCACAATGTCAGTCCCTTCGGGATCCATCCCTCATTCATTTTAATAAAGGTGAGATAATCAAGACTTTTTTTACCTAGGCGACTTCTCTTCTCAGTGACAATACCTCCTGCTGCACTGAAGGTCCTTTCTGACAGGACACTTGAAGCGGGGCAGACCAGAAGTTCGATTGCAAATTGGGATAGCTCAGGCCACAGGTCAAGCCTGCACACCCAGTAGTCAAGGGGTCCATCGCTCCTCAGAGTGTCGAGATCCGCAGTTAATGCGAGGTAGTCTGCTACCTGTTGGTTAAGTCTTTCTCTGAGGCTGGATCCTGAAGGGCTGTGGCAATTAGTAGGACTTAAAAAGCTCTGCATGTCCTCCATCAACAACACGTCTGTAAAGCGTCCTGTTCTTGCCGGCGTAGTCGTGGGAGGAGGAGGATTACTTTCACCTCTTCCCCTGTTAGATTCCGTTGTGCTGTGACATCACCCTTATATGCTGTGTAAAGCATACTTTTTTATTTATTTTTTAACTGCTCCATCCTTTCCGACTTGCGGGAATTCGGTAACATTTCAGTCACTTTATGCTTATACCGGGGGTCTAGTAGCGTGGACACCCAGTACAGGTCGTTCTCCTTCAGCTTTCAAGGTCCCTCAACAGGCACGACAGCATGAAAGACCCCATTTGCACAAGGTTGGATGCCGAGCTAATCATGTCCCGTTCCTCGTCCTCACTGATCTCACAGAAGGTATCTTCTTCCCCCCAGCCACGTACAACACCACGAGTATGAGATAGGTGACAACAACGAGCACCCTGGGATGCCTGTTGTGCTTGGTCTTCCTCCTCCTCCTCAAAGCCACATTCCTCCTCTGACTCCTCTTCCTCACAATCCTCTTCCTACATTGCCGCTGGTCCAGCAAGCGATGCTGATAAGGCTGTTTCTGGTGGTGATGGAGACCACAACTCTTCCTCTTCACGCTCATCTACGGCCTGATCCAGCACTCTTCTCAGGGCACGCTCCAGGAAGAAAACAAATGGTATGATGTTGCTGATGGTGCCTTCGGTGCAACTGACTAGGTTTGTCACCTCCTCAAAAGGATGCATAAGCCTACAGGCATTGCGCATGAGCATCCAGTAACATGGCAAAAAAATCCCCAGCTCCCCAGAGGCTGTCCTAGCACCCCGGTCATACAAATACTCGTTAACAGCTTTTTCTTGTTGTAGCAGGCGGTCGAACATTAGGAGTGTTGAATTCCAACGTGCCGGGCTGTCGCAAATCAAGTGCCTCACTGGCAGGTTTTTTCGCCGCTGGATATCTAACAAGTGCGCCATGGCCGTGTAGGAATGCCTGAAATGGCCACACACCTTCCTGGCCTGCTTCAGGACATCCTGTAAGCCTGGGTACTTATGCAAAAAGTGTTGTACAATCAAATTACACACATGTGCCATGCACAGCACGTGTCAACTTGCCCAATTTCAATGCCGCCACCAAATTACTTACATTGTCAGAAACAACTTTGCCAATCTCCATGTGGTGCAGAGTCAGCCACTGATCCACCTGTGCGTTCAGGGCAGACAGGAGTGCTGGTGCGGTGTGACTCTCAGCTTTCAGGCAAGTCAACCCCAAGACGGCGTGACACTGCCATATCCGGGATGTTGAATAGTACCTGGGGAGCTGGGGGGGTGCTGTTGATGTGGAGCAAGACGCAGCAGCAGAAGAGGACTCAACCGTGGAAGAGGTTATGGAAGAGGATGGAGTAGGAGGAGTAGAGGAGGTAGCAGCAGGCCTGCCTGCAAGTCGTGACGGTGTCACCAACTCCTCTGCAGAGCCACGCATTCCATGCTTGTCTGCCGTCAGCAGGTTTACCCAATGAGCAGTGTAGGTGATATACCTGCTCTGACCATGCTTTGCAGACCAGCTATCAGTGGTCAGATGGACCCTTGCCCCAACCCTGTGTGCCAGACATGCCATTACTTCCTTTTGCACAATCGAGTACAGGTTGGGGATTGTCTTTTGTGAAAAGAAATTTCAGCCAGGTACCTTCCACTGCGGTGTCCCAATAGATACAATTTTTTTGAACGCCTCAGACTCCACCAGCTTGTATGGTAAAAGCTGGAGGGCTAAGAGTTCAGACAAACATAAACATACTCCTTAAAAGAACCCAATAGCACCTTTAAGGAACGACAAACAGCAAAAGCATATCCCGAAGACAAAGGGAGACTCGGTATTTAACAAGTATTAGAAATACCGTTTTAAAAAGGTAACCTTTCAATAACTTTACTTATAAAGCGGATTGTTTTGAATAACAAAAAGACAACATCAGACTATATCGCTCAATTTTCTGGATAACTAGTCTAATATAATCCTTAGTGCCTTGAAATAATCCTGTTGAAAGGAATGTGGTATACTGAATTTTCTAACTAATACTTTTTAAAAAAAACTGTGAAAGCCACATTCGTGCTGTTCTAGGACTTTGCATAGAGGTTTTAACTAATATATTGTGATAAGTCAATTATACATTTTCTCTTTTGAATAGGTCCACTGTATATGGAAACAGGAGTTTTTATTATAGATAGAATTTTTTGTTAAAGTTGTTTTTATGTCATTTTAAAGATCTTGACAGTTTTTTTAGATTGGTACCAATTAGGATATATTATAGTTTTTAGTATATATCATATATGGATGTTTTTTAAAACTTTTTGTGTTTTGATGAATTAATAAAATTCTATACTACGTTAATAATCTTTGTATTTGCCTATAGTAATACACCCTTGGGCTCTGAGCTTGCACAATTTTTATACAAATAAATTAAAGATTTACTAATATAAATAGCCGTTTTTAAAGATCAAAATTGCCTGGCAGTGTTTTACATTACCTCTTGGCGCTCACATATATACCCCCTTTTTTTGATTGTAAGAGTTCAGACAAGCCAGCTGTCAGACACCGGGCAAGGGGGTGACTTTGGGAAATTGGCTTCTTACGCTCAAACATGTCCTTGACAGACACCTGACTGTGGGAAGATGACCAGGAACTGCTACGTAAGAGAGACTGAGTGGCGGATGGTTGAGAGGGGGCAAGGAGGACAGTAGTGGTTGACATGGCTGAAGATGCTGGACCAGGAGGAGGATGGCGGCTTTGAGTTTGTGTGCTGCTTCTACTCATGTGTTCATCCCATCGGCGTTTGTGATGTGAGACCATGTGCCTTCGCAAAGCAGTTGTACCTAGGTGGGTGTTGGACTTCCCACGACTCGGTTTCTTTTGGCACAGGTTGCAAATGGCATCGCTGTTGTCAGAGGCAGACACACAAAAAAAAATGCCACACTGCTGAGCTCTGCGATGACGGCATTCTGGTGATGGCAACAGCATGCCTTGATTGGCGTGCTGTCTGCATGACCCCGGCTGCCGATGCATGCTGTCTGACTGTGCCACTATCTCCTTGCGACAACCTCCCCCTGCTTCCAAGTCGTCTCCTCCTCCTCCGCTCTGTCTCCCCATCGGAACTTTGCCCCTCTTCTTCTTCTCTTCTAGCGGGCACCCACGTGACATCCACGGATGCATCATCATCATCAACCGCTTCACTTGTATCTGACAAATCAACAAAGGAAGCAGAAGCGGGTACAACATCATCACATTGTACGTCCATGTCTGTAATGCTGCCTTACTGAGAAATATCACTGTTCTCTACATCCTCTGTCAAAAGCAGACTGATGTTTCACAATCCAAAAAGTTTATTTTTTTAAAATGTACACTTACACTAATATTAAACAAGATATGAGTGATGGCACTGGGCAAGTGGGCACAGTATACGCTGTGAGCCTGACACAAAAAAGCAGACTGATGTTTCACAATCCAAAAAGTTTATTTTTTTTTAAATGTACACTTACACTACTATTAAACAAAATATGAGTGGTGCCACTGGGCAAGTGGGTACAGTATACGCTGTGAGCCTGACACAAAAAAGCAGACTGATGTTTCACAATCCAAAAAGTTTATTTTTTTTAAATGTACACTTACACTAATATTAAACAAGTTATGAGTGGTGGCACTGGGCAAGTGGGCACAGTATACGCTGTGATCCTGACACAAAAAAGCAGACTGATGTTTCACAGTCAAAAATGTTTATTTTTTAAATATTTAAACTACTGTTACAACAAATATGAGTGGTGCCACTAACTTTGCAAGTGGGCCTGGCACACACTCTGGCAGGCAGGCAGGCAAATGCAATAAGATTACAATAGCAGACTGATGTTTCACAGTCCAAAATTTTTTTATTTTAAATATTTACACTACTGTTACAACAAATATGATTGGTGGCACTAGTTGGCAAGTGGGCCTGGCACACACGCTGGCAGGCAGGCAGGCAACTTCAATTAGATTACACTAGCGGACTGATGTTTCACAGTCACAATTTTTTTAAAAAAATATTTACACTACTGTTATAACAAATATGAGTGGTGGCACTAGTTGGCAAGTGGGCCTGGAACACACGCTGGCAGGCAGGCAACTGCAATTCAATTACACTAGCAGACTGATGTTTCACAGTCAAAAAAGTTTTTATTTTAAATATTTACACTACTGTTACAACAAATATGAGTGGTGCCACTAACTTGGCAAGTGGGCCTGGCACACACGCTGGCAGGCAGGCAACTTCAATTAGATTACACTAACAGACTGATGATTCACAGTCAATTTTTTTTTTTTTTTTTTTAATATTTACACTACTGTTATAACAAATATGATTGGTGGCACTAGTTGGCAAGTGGGCCTGGCACACACACTGGCAGGCAGGCAACTGCAATTAGATTACACTAGCTGACTGATGTTTCACAGTCAAAAAAATGTTTAAAAAAATATTTACAATACTGTTATAACAAATATGATTGGTGGCACTAGTTGGCAAGTGGGCCTGGCACACATGCTGGCAGGCAGGCAACTGCAATTCAATTGCACTAGCACACTGATGTTTCACAGTCAAAAAAGTTTTTATTTTAAATATTTACACTACTGTTACAACAAATATGAGTGGTGCCACTAACTTGGCAAGTGGGCCTGGCACAGACGCTGGCAGGCAGGCAACTTCAATTAGATTACACTAACAGACTGATGTTTCACAGTCAAAAAAGTTTTTATTTTAAATATTTACAATACTGTTATAACAAATATGATTGGTGGCACTAGTTGGCAAGTGGGCCTGGCACACATGCAGGCAGGCAACTGCAATTCAATTGCACTAGCAGACTGATGATTCACAGTCAAATTTTTTTATTTTAAATATTTACATTACTGTTATAACAAATATGATTCGTGGCACTAGTTGGCAAGTGGGCCTGGCACACACGCTGGCAGACAGGCAACTGCAATTAAATAACACTAGCAGACTGATGTAAAAGTTTTTTTTTAAAAAAAGTTACACTAATGTTACAACAGATAGGAGTGGTGGCACTGAGGATAGAAGTAGGCACAGTATGTGCTGGCAGCCTGACACACAGGCTGGCACTAGTGGCAGGCTGGCCTGGCAACTAAAATTAAATAACACTAGAAGACTGATGTTTTTTTTTTTACAAAATTTAAACTAATGTTACACCAGATAGGAGTGGTGGCACTGAGGATGGAAGTAGGCACAGTATATGCTGGCAGCCAGGCTGGCCTGGCAACTAATATTAAATAACACTAGAAGAGGACTGATGTAAAAGATTTTTTTTAAAAAAATTTACATTAATGTTACACCAGATATAAGTGGTGGAAAACAGAACTATTAATCACAGTATATGATGTGGACCTGACACACAGGCCTGATGGAAAATGAAATTAGATTACACTAGCAAAATGATGTAAAAGTTTTTTTTTTAAATTTAAAATAATGTTAACCAGATATCAGTGATGGCACAGAAGAATTAATCACAGCATATGATGTGGGCCTGACACACAGGCCTGATAGAACATGAAATTAGATTACACTAGCAAAATGATGTAAAAGTTTTTATTTTTTTATTTTACACTAATGTTACACCAGATATCAGTGGTGGCACAGAGCAATTAATCACAGTATATGATGTGGGCCTGACACACAGGCCTGATAGAAAATGAAATGAAATTACACTAGCAAAATGATGAAAAAGTTTTTTTTTTAAATTTACACTAACGTTAAGAAGATATCAGTGGTGGCACAGAACCATTAACCACAGTATATGCTGTGAGCCTTACACACAGGCCTGATAGAAAATGAAATTAGATTACACTAGCAAAATGATGTAAAAGTTTTTTTTAAATTTACACTAATGCTAAGCAGATATCAGTGGTGGCACAGAGCAATTAACCACAGTACATACTGTGAGCCTGACACACAGGCCTGATAGAAAATGAAATTAGATTACACTAGCAAAATGATGTAAAAGTTTTTATTTTTTTATTTTACACTAATGTTACACCAGATATCAGTGGTGGCAGAGAGCAATTAATCACAGTATATGATGTGGGCCTGACACACAGGCCTGATAGAAAATTAAATTAGATTACACTAGCAAAATGATGTAAAAGTTTTTATTTTTTTAATTTTACACTAATGTTACACCAGATATCAGTGGTACTGGTGGCACAGAGCAATTTATCACAGTATATGATGTGGGCCTGACACACAGGCCTGATAGAAAATGAAATTAAATTACACTAGCAAAATGATGAAAAAGTTTTTTTTAAAAATTTACACTAACGTTAAGAAGATATCAGTGGTGGCACAGAGCCATTAACCACAGTATATGCTGTGAGCCTTACACACAGGCCTGATAGAAAATGAAATTAGATTACACTAGCAAAATGATGTAAAAGTTTTTTAATTATAACCCTACTATAGTTAGAAATATAAGAACTCAATCCTTAGCAAAGCCAAGAGAAAGGGTCACACAAATGCAATTTTATGGTTATATACTTTCCATCTGTCACAAGTTTAACCCATTTCTGAGTGCTGGGAAATCGACTCAGCAGTACTTTGTAGATGCATATGTTAAAACAGAAGCTAATCGTTTAAACTATGTAAGACAAAATCAGTCCAAATTAAGGCTTGAAAAGTATACAGGTCTCATGGACCATCTTCAAAATGTAGCTTCAGAGCAGGGTTTACTTCCCGGCAAAGCAGTTATACTTCCATCTACATTCCAGGGTAGTCCCAGAAACATGGTACAGAATTACCAAGATGCCATGGCTATTGTAAGATCGTATGGGAAGCCTGATTTTTTTTATAACTATGACATGTAACCCAAAATGGTCAGAAATTGTTTTAAATCTGAAAGAAGGTCAAGCAGTTGAATTTTGACCTGATTTAGTGGCAAGAGTTTTTCATTTAAAACTTCAAGAACTTCTTGATAATATCACAAAGAAACATGTTTTGGGTAAACCAGCTGCCAAAGTTCATGTAATTGAATTTCAAAAACGTGGTTTACCTCATGCACATATTTTGCTTTTATTATGTGCACAAGATAAGCCTAAAATGCACAAGTTATTGATAGCTTTATTTGTGCTGAAATACCTGACATTGAAGTCAATCCACGGTTACATGCAATTGTTACCAAACACATGATACATGGGCCCTGCGGGGAACATAATCTAAAATCTCCATGTATGGTTGATGGGGTTTGCTCTAAGCAATTTCCAAAAATTTTCCAAGAAGAAACTGTAATCAATGTAGATGGTTATCCATGTTACAAGAGAAGCAAAAATAGTCTATCAATAGAAATAAATGGTAAAAAAATAGATAACTTTTGGGTTATACCATACAACCCATACTTGACATTAAAATACAACTGCCATATTAATATTCAAAGCTGTGCTTCTATAAAAAGTGTAAAGTACATATTTAAATATATTTATAAAGGGCATGACTGTGCAAATATTGCAATTAAAGAACATGAAACACTTATTCATGATGAGATAAGTTCATTTATGGATTCAAGATATTTTAGTGCTCCAGAAGCAGCATGGCGGATTTTTGGCTTTCATATGCACCATCAATAGCATACGATTGTGCGATTACAAGTTCACCTTCCTGGAGAACACCTACAGGCCCATTTATCAAGCTCGGTATGGAGCTTGAAGGGCCGTTTTTCTGGCGAGTCTTCAGACTCGCCAGAAACACAAGTTATGAAGCAGCGGTCTAAAGACTGCTGCTCCATAACCCTGTCCGCCTGCTCTGAGCAGGCGGACAGAAATCGCCGGAAATCAACCCGATCAAATACGATCGGGTTGATTGACACCTCCCTGCTGGCGGCCGATTGGCCGCGAGTCAGCAGGGGGCGGCGTTGCACCAGCAGCTCTTGTGAGCTGCTGGTGCAATGTTAAATGCGGAGAGCGTATTGTTCTCCGCATTTAGCGAGGTCTTGCGGACCTGATCCGCAGTGTCGGATCAGGTCCGTAAGCCCTTTGATAAATGGGCCTGTCAGTATATTTTACTGAAGACAATATTGAAACTGCAGTAGAAAGAACACATTATAGAGACACAACTTTGACTGCTTGGTCTAAATTAAACACAGAAGATTTGTCAGCTCATGTATTTCTTTACACTGATATACCTCAGCATTTTGTTTTTCATCAAAAGACAACAACATGGAAAAAAAAGAGTACAAGATCTAGCAAATAACACTATTGGTCGTATGTACTTTGTAAGTTTAATTTCAGATGTTGAGAGATTTTGTTTATGCTTGCTTTTACTTCATGTTAAAGGAGCAACTTCTTTTGAAGATATTCGTACAGTTGATGGTGTTCAATTTCACACCTTTAAAGAAGCAGCTCAAAAACGTCTTTTTGAAAATGATCAATCTTGGGATTTAACTCTTCATGAAGCTGCAAGTGAAATGATGCCTCGACTGCTTAGAGAGCTTTCTGCTCATATTTGTGCTTTAGTATCTCCACCAAATGCTAAAGAGCTTTTTGAAAAGTACAAATAATTTTTTGAAGACTTTTCAAGACATTCAGGTCACACATCAGAGTGTCAAAATTGTTTAAATTATGCTCTAAGAGATATTCAGGATATATTAATTGTTCATGGAAAAAAATGTCAGGATTTTGGTTTCCAAATCCTCCAAACAATTTACCTGAAAATCCCAGTGATCTCTATGATGCTTCTTTTGAAAGTTATACTGGAGTTTAAATGAAGGTATCATTTAATAACCTTCAAAGAGAACGTTTTGAAGAAATAATTGCTGCATCAGAAAATGACAGTTTACCACAAAGGTGCTATTTCCTTGATGGTCCAGGTGGTAATGGAAAAACTTACCTGTACAAAACTCTGTTGAGGACAATTAGAGGGAATAGTGAGGTAGCATTACCAGTTGCTTCAACAGGTATTGCGGAAAATTTGCTGGAAGGTGGACGAACTTACCATTCACAGTTTAAGTTGCCAGTTCCTCTGGTGGATACTTCAACATCTTCCATGAGGCAAACCTCTAATGATGCGCAATTGATCCGTAGTGCAAAGATAATTATTTGGGATGAATCAACCATGTCTTCCAGTGATGCACTTAGATGTGTTGACAAACTGCTTCAAGAATTGATGAACAACAACAAACCTTTTGGAGGATAAAACTATTCTGCTCGGAGGGGATTTTAGACAAACTCTTCCAGTTGTTGCACGCGGAAGTAGAGCAGCTATAGTTGAAGCCAGTATAAAATTTAATCCACTCTGCCATAAGTTCAAAGTTTTGAAGCTGACTAATAATGTCAGATCTGTTGATCCAGAGTTTAACTCTTGGCTTCTAAAGCTTGGAGATGGACTACTGACAAATGAGCATGGTTTGCATGAAGACACCTTTGAAATTGCATCCCAAATGATATGCAAATACTCCATTGTAAAGGAGATTTTTGGTGAAGAGTTAAAAGTTTCTGATGCTTTTAAGTTTTCAAAAATGGCCATTTTATGTCCAAAAAATAGTGATGTTGATAAAATCAATGAGGAAGTACTGAGTTTGTTAGAAGGTGAAACCTCTACTTACTTAAGTACAGATACCATTGATGATGAATCACAGGAAGATAAGGATAACTACCCAGTTGAGTTTTTAAATGAATTGGCACCTTCTGAAATGCCAGTTCATAAACTCAATCTAAAACAAGGTAGTATTATTATGCTTTTGTATAATCTTAACACCAGATTAGTTGTAAAAGTATTGCGTGAAAATTTAATTATTGCAAAAGTATTAACAGGTAAAGCTGAAGGGCAAAATGTTTTCATCCCCTGAATAGATTTAGCCCCAAGCAATACTGAACTTTCTTTTGTGTTAAGAAGAAGACAATTCCCAGTTAAATTAGCATTCGCTATGACCATTAACAAAGCTCAGGGACAAAGTATAGAAAGAGTTGGCATCTATTTGCCAGAGCCAGTTTTTAGCCATGGACAGTTATATGTAGCTTTTTCAAGGGTAAAAAGCTCTGCAGATGTAAAAGTTAAGGTCATAGACGGACAAGGACAAGGGAAATTAATAACTGTTTTACTAAAAATGTATATAAAGAAATATACTTAAAGTAGATATAATTTAAAGAGAAGAAACTTTGTATTTATTTAGGACAGTAGTTTGTCTAATTAGAGTGTGGCTATATCTGTAGTTTATTATATAGAAAATATTTTTGATATATTTAAGATAGTATTCCATTAAAATTATAGTATTGCTACACCTGTAGCTTAAATTTTTATATAAAAGAAGAGTTACAAAATATGTTGTTTCTACATCTGTAGTTTAACAAATAATTAGACTGCCCTCTAGGCAGATTTATCGACTAGTAATTATATATTTATATATATATATATATTTATATGTGTGTACAATACACATGTATTTATGCATTTATATGGGTATATATGTTTACAGACATATATACACATATAAACACATAAATACATATGTATATATATAATATACACACACACACACACATATATATATATGTATATAGAAAAACTTCAAGCAGGGGATCTGCACACACAATAAACTTCCAACTTCCGGGTGCTCTGGGTAGGAAAAGTAAACAAATAAAATAAACAGGTCCCGCACTCTCCGCTGTGAAAACACAAACTTCTTTAATTGAACTGTGACGTTTCGGGGTAGTTAGCTCCTTCCTCAGACAGATAACAAATATAGTGCAACTTACTCCCCTTTAATACCCTCCACAATGTACTGTGAATGCTAAACACCTGTGACTGAGCATGCTCAGAGATAACTACGGTGGCCGCATTGGGACAAACAACTAAAAGCAAAGTTAAAAATGGAAAATGCCTGAAATTACAATGTGACAATATTCATATAAACAAAAATGTAACCTTAGTAGCCCTGATATATGTGATGAATAATTTGTCTTCACAATATGTAACAAAACTAGCAAAAACAAAAATTGGCTGCAAATAAATATTACATCTTAACTAATGAGAGGAATATGTAAGACGTTACTTACAAAAAAACAGGCAAATAATGAATATCAAGTGTAATTATAAAATCCATACCCTGTAACAAGACATAATTAATTTGACCAGGGAGACAAATTAAACCTACCTACCGCAAAAATTGCTTTAACTAGGAGGGATTATGTCAAACAGACATAAAAATTATGAATACAATCTTAATCATCCCTGTATAATCAAATAACTGACAGACTCAGAATATGACTATCAGATTAGTATGAATCTATGGCTAGCTGTACTACACAATATACTACCACGTGTAAAATATGTACAAACAGGATCATTACAAGAAACATTGCATATCAAAATGGGTATTAAGCCCCCTAGGTACTAAAGTATCTAAGGTGTAAATACACCTGGTCTCTTTTTGCACCAACAATTTGGCCCTATTACCCCCTCTCAGTAAGGGAGGGACATGATCAATGATCACGTATTGCAAATCGGCCACAGTATATTTGGCAGACAAAAAGTGTCTAGCCACTGGCTGATCACTTTCACCAGTGGCTAGGACAGCACATATTGATGCCCTGTGATTGGCCATACGGGTACGTAGATCATCATTCATTTTGCCAACGTAATATCTGCCACAGCAACAGTGCAGCATGTACGCTATAGACAAAATGTGTGGTTTGTACCAACCAATTACAGGTATTGCAACCCATACACTTAAAACAACCATGTTTAGGCTTCCCTAACCAAGTATTGTTGGTATAACTTTGGATATTATCAGAACGCATCAAGTAGTCCCTCAAAGATCTTGAACATTTATAACCAACCCTTGGGTGGATGATATTCTTAAAGGGTAAGCGTTCATCTGTGTTGATGATGTGCCAATTCTCCTGTAAAATACTGGGTGTTTGCCACTTGTCAGGAGAATATGTGGTCAAGAACATCATCCTTGAAGCCACATGAGGTGTGTCTTCGCTGGTTCTCTTTATCAATGCTTGAGTTTGTGTAAATTTGGACATAGTAGATTTGATATCCTGAATGGTTTTACATTTATATCCCCTTTAGATAAACTTGTTCTCCATTTCCTGGAGTTGTTCCAGCTTTTTACTTTCAGTACTGTTGTTCCATACCACTCTCTTCAATTGGGAGATAGGCAGTGCCCTTTTAAGGGCTGGTGGATGGCAGCTCTCAGCTCTTAGGATGGAGTTCCTATCCGTCTCCTTGGTGTATAGAGTAGTCTCTAGACGATTACCATTCTTGAAGATTAACAAATCTAAAAACTCAATACAGGTGTCAGAAGCATTCATTTTGAATTTGAGGTGTTCACTTGATCCGTTTAGTAGGGTGAACTAGTTATCCAACTCATGTCTGGTGCCCATCCAAATGATACACAAGTCATCTATATATCTCTTGAACATCCTGATATTTGGGTTACGAAATAGATCAGTGTCAAATAGCTAAAATTCTGCCATAAAGATGTTGGCATATGATGGGGCCATATTCGACCCCATCGCCATTCCAGAAATCTGTAAGTCAAATTTCTGTTCAAAACGGAAATAATTACATTCCAGGGAGAATTCAAGAAGATATTACCTCCACAGGTGGACCCACATATGGGTATCGGTTTAAATGTCTCCTTGTGGTATCCAGGCCACCAGTATGAGGAATGGCAGTATACAAACTGGTGACATCCAGTATCACCAGTAAGTCAGTATCCGTGATCGTCATATTATCCTGTTGTAGAATCTAAATCATTTCAATCGAATCTAATAGAAATGATGGGTTGTTTCTCACTAAAGGCTGTAATATAGAATCCACATAGATAGCAAGGAATTGTAAGACAGATCCACAAGCAGAGACGATTGGTCTCCCCAGAGGTTTCAATGGATCATTATGTACCTTAGGCAAGGTTTAGAGGATAGGAGTTATCGGGCAATCTATGAGTAAATAAGACGCTAGGGTTTTATCAATCCAGCCTTTATGTTCCAAAGATTGTGTGTTATCATCAATCTCCTTCTTAAATCCCTTTATAGAATTTCCAGGTAAGGCTCTATAGCTCTTGCTGTCATTCAATTGAAGCAAAATTTTAGACCTGTTATCATCATAGTTCATAACTACCAGAGAACCCCCCTTGTCCGCTTGTCTGAAAACAAGTTTAGGATTGTTTCTCAAGTCCATCAATGCTTTCCACTCATTTCCAGATAGGTTTTTATGTATTTGAGGTTGATTCAAATGGATGGCTGTTGTAAGATCATGTTTCATCAATCTGGAGAAGGTGTTAATACTAGCATTCGGGCTCTTAGGATCAAAATCACTCTTCTTCCCCCGCGTACTTCCCTCCGTAGTACTATTTTTAAAGAACTCTTTTAATCTTAAGTTCCTTTGTAATGTATAGGTCTCAATCTCCAAATCAAAGGGATCAGTTTTGGTGGTAGGTATGAATGAGAACCCTTTCCATAGAACCGTACGTTCTTCTTTGGTCAAAATATGGTAACTCAAGTTGATAATATTCTTCTCTATTTCCTCCATAGGCACAGTGGCCTCCCTCATCTTCTTGCTCCTCTGTTTCCCTCGGCGTATACTTCTCCACCGTAGTTTTTTGACAATCTGGTGGTAACGCCTTGTGTAGTACCTGAGGGTACACTATGCACGTTGGTCTCACCCTCTGATCAGTTAATAGGGTTCTAGGTTTAACTACCTGTTGACGTCTAGGTCTACTGTATCTTCTCTCTTCAGGCCCCATGGACCACTTATATAACCTTTTCTCCCTGTAGTCAGAGATAACCGCCTCTCACTTACGTTCTTTAAACATTACCAATTCCTTCTCATATTCAACTAGCTGGGTTTTGAATTTACCCAGCCAGTCCTCATCCTTATTTGATTCTAGAATCAGTAAATTCTGTTGTTTGAATTGGGATATTTCTACTTCACATAGATTAAGTTGGCATTTGGTCTCTTCAATGACTAACAGTATTAAATCCAAGGAACACTTGTTTAGTATTCCGCACCACTTGTTACAGAAACTGATGTTATTTCTGACCTATACCTTACCTGGAGATCCTATAAAGGGATTTAAGAAGGAGATTGATGATTACACACAATCTTTGGAACAACAAGGCTGGATTGATAAAACCCTAGTGTCTTATTTACTCACGGATTGCCTGATAACTTTTATCCTCTATACATTGTCTAAGGTACATAAAGATCCATTGAAACCTCCAGGGAGACCAATCGTCTCTGCTCGTGGATCTGTCTTACAATCCCTCGTTATCTATGTGGATTCTATATTACAGCCTTTAGTGAGAAACATCCCATCATTTCTATTAGATTTGATTGACATGATTAAGATTCTACATCAGTATGATATGACGATCACGGATACTGACTTACTGGTGACACTAGATGTCACAAGTTTGTATACTGCCATTCCTCATACAGGTGGCCTGGATGCCACAAGGAGACATTTAAATTGATACCCATATGTGGTCCACCTGTGGAGATAATATTACGTCTTCTCAAATTCTGCCTAGAATATAATTATTTCCATTTTGAACAGAAATTTTACTTACAGATTTCTGAAACAGCGATGGGGTCGAATATGGCCCCATCATAAGCCAACATCTTTATGGCAGAATTTGAGCTATTTGACACTGATCGATTTTGTGACCCAAACATCAGGATGTTCAAGAGATATATAGATGACTTGTGTATCATTTGGATGGGCACCAGACATGAGTTGGATAACTGGTTTGCCCAACTAAACGGATCAATTGAACACCTGTATTGAGTTTTTAGATTTGTTAATCTTCAAGAATGGTAATCGTCTAGATTTCGTGACCCATCTACTATATTTAAATTGACACAAGCTGAAGCATTGATAAAGAGAACCACAGAGGACACACCTGATGTGGCTTCAAGGATGATGTTTGTGACCACATATTCTCCTGACAAGTTGCAAACACCCAGTATTCTACAGGAGAATTGGCACATCATCAACACAGATGAACGCTTACCCTTTAAGAATACCATTCATCCGAGGGTTGGTTATAAACATTCAAAATCTTTGAGGGACTACTTGATGCGTCCTGATAATGTCCAAAGTTATACCAAACAAGACTTGGTTAGGGAAGCCTAAACATGGTTGTTTTAAGTGTATGGGTTGCACTACCTGTAATGGGTTGGTACAAAGCACACATTTTGTCCACCCATGGCTCAACAAATGCTATGCCATTAAGCACAGAGTCACATGTACTACCAAGTTTATAGTGTACATGCTGCACTGTTGCTGTGGCAGATATTACGTTGGCAAAATGAATGATGATCTACATATCCATATGGCCAATCACAGGGAATCCATATGTGCTGCCCTAGCCACTTTTGAAAGTGATCAGCCAGTCGCTAGACACTTTTTGTCTGCCAAACATATTGTGACCAATTTGCGATACATGATCATTGATCATATCCCTCCCTTACTGAGAGGGGGTAATAGGGTCAAATTGTTCGTGCAAAAAGAGACCAGGTGGATTTACACCTTAGATACTTTAGTACCTAGGGGCCTTAATACCCATTTTGATATGCAATGTTTCTTGTAATGATCCTGTTTGTACATATTTTACACGTAGTAGTATATTGTGTAGTACAGCTAGCCATAGATTCATACTAATCTGATAGTCATATTCTGAGTCTGTCAGTTATTTGATTATACAGGGATGATTAAGATTGTATTCATAATTTTTATGTCTGTTTGACATATTCCCTCCTAGTTAAAGCATTTTTTGTGGTAGGTAGGTTTCATTTGTCTCCCTGGTCAAATTAATTATGTCCTGTTGCAGGGTATGGATTTCATAATTACACTTGATATTCATTACTTTCCTGTTTTTTTGTAAGTAAGGTCTTACATATTCCCCTCATTAGTTAAGATAAAATTTTTATTTGTAGCCAATTTTTGTTTTTGCTAGTTTTGTTACATATTGTGAAGACAAGTTATTCATCACATATATCAGGGCTACTTGGGTTACATTTTTGTTTATATGAATATTGTCACATTGTACTTTCAGGCATTTTCCATTTTTAACTTTGCTTTTAGTTGTTTGTCCAAATGCGGCCAAATGCACAGATGAGACGCTGCAGGCGTTCAGCATTCACAGTACATTGCGGAGGGTATTTATGGGGAGTAAGTTGCACTATATTTGTTAACTGTCTGTGGAAGGGGCTAACTACCCCGAAACGTCACAGTTCAATTAAATAAGTTTGTGTTTCACAGCAGAGAGTGCGGGACCTGTTTATTTCATATATATATATTGAGCCATTCAAGTAGCTGAAAACAAGATACATCACATTTATGCAATATTCATATTTATTTAAATGTTTAACATTGTATGTACTGTAAATATTTCACATTCCAATGTTCTTCTTATAGGGGAATATGTTCAAAGTAAATAGATATTCCTATATATATCTGTTTATATGTATACCTATATAATAATATAATACATATATAAAATAAATATATATATATATATATATATATATATATATATCTGTGTGTGTGTGTGTGTGTGTATTTAAGACTAAATAGACCATATTCTGCTATGTGAATAACATTGTAATGTGTATTCATATTTCATGTCAGGTTAGCCCACTTGGTTAAACCTGATCGTGTTTACGTGCAAGTATGGGTGTTTGTTTTTCCCCCCTTTTTTCGCTTCATTGAAGTCTGTGGAGTAAAACATTCACACAGTAGCGATATTAAAATTTATTTTTTTTTGCGTGCATTGGGTTGGCTCTCGTTTGAAAACTTTTTACTTTCAACGTATAATATGCATGCTACCTGACATTTGCAAAAAGTTTCCTTCTAGCAATGTTAACGCGTGAGAGGGAGCACTTATTTATTTTATTGTATTTAATACTTACAAGAGGATATCTGTAAATCTCTGTAAGTCCTGCTATACTATAGGTTGGAGAGGATAATAGATGTCCAATGAAGCCAGTCAGCACACCTTTAGCTCCACACTGGTAATTTGGAACAGGCACATTCATCCCTGATAATATCTGTAACACACTCTGTAGTGCTCTGTCTTCATATATGCAGCTGTCAATAATCTCAAACCCCAGTGTTATGTTAGGAAGAAGCAAATGATTTCTGTTGATTTCTTCAGTTGCAAAAATAATTGCTAGCAGATGTCTGTAATGCTGTATTGATAATCTGTAAAATAAATATGATGTTTTAAAGTAAGCACACACATAGTTTGCTCATTTGCATATACATTTAACAGAGTTAAGCTAATTTAAATCTAAGGATTGCCTGAAATATATCACAAGCACTACTAATATATTTTATTGGGGTATCTAAAATACTTCATAAAACATAACTTCTGCTATGGTACTTTGCAGTATTTACATCAATTTAATTTATATAGCCTTCACACAAGTTTAAATGTCTACATTTTGCTGTAGCATTTTGCAAAAAATGAGGAACTGAAATTGAAATGTCACCCATTCCTCCCAGAAGGTAGCACAAGTGGTATCCCCAGGTGCCTCATCAAATTGCCAACAACATACTAAAAGGGCAACTTGATCCCCTGCACCCTGTCCATCGGTACTCCTAGCCTGGCTAGGTCGGCAAGGTTTTGACGGCCCTCCGGTAATTCACATATCCTTGACAAAATATGTATTGTCATGTACAATGTAGAGTCTTTAAATTCTTGTTGTTATTGTTGCTTGCTGTGTTTATTATTTCAAACATAAATATATTTTTGAAAATATATGTCTATGTTTAAAAAAAAAAAGAAAGCAACTTTAAGGGCCAGATTACAAGTAGAGCGCTAAATATCGTTTTCACTAAAGCGATACTTGCGCTACACTTTGTAATGCCAGCACATGCTAATGTGCGCAGGTATTGCAATTAAGGTGAAATGAGCTAGAGAGCTTCCATAGGCTCCAATAGGTGCCTCATTCTGATGCCGTTATACATGGGGATGATTGACACCCCCTGCTAGTGGCCGATTGGCAGCACATTTGCAGGGGACGGCATTGCACAAGCATTTCACCAGAAATGCTTGTGCAATGTTAAATGCCAACAGCGTATGCTGTCAGCATTTAGCAATGCAGGGTGGTCATGATTCACTATAGCGAATCATGTCTGCCCGGGGTATGATAAATCTACCCCATAATAACACTATCTAATATAAATTATGTTTAAAAAAGCAGCCAAAGTACTTTAACATAGAAATATATACAGATACAGTATATTGCTAAATATGTATATATATATATATATATATATATATATATATAATATATTTACTGTAAATATTTCACATTCCAAACATAGTAGAATATGTTTAAAAACCATGAGATATATGTAGAAATATTTAATTATGAATAAACAGAACATATTCCGTTATGTTAAGAACATTGGAATATGAAATATTCATAATTTCATGTCGGGTTAGCGTGATAGTTGGGTAGTTTTTTTCCACTTTTTTTTCTTCATTGACTTCCATGGGGAAATATGTGAACGAGCACGTGATATTTGATTTTCAGATTTTTGCACTAGTTGGGTTACCGCTTGAGCAAAATAAGTTTTTTTTTAACTTGTAATAAGATTGCAACCCAACTAGCGCAAAAACCTTAACTCTAGCGGAATTTTAGTGATCGGAAGAACTCAATATACCACGCCACTTGTAATCTAGCCCTCAATATTTAAAATGATGCATTGTTATGTATTATTATTTAAATGTTTGCATGTACATTAAAATGTAATTAATGTTGCTTGTTGTGTTTATTATTTGTTATTAAAGATTGTATAATTACAATTATAGTTCTACATAACTGCATGCCTGTTATGTAAAAATGTAATTTAATACTACTGAATTCAATAACATAAATGTATATTAACACAACAAGCTAACATAAATACATTTAATGTATATGCAATACTTAATATAATATGCAATACACATGACAATGCATACCATTTTAAATATTGAATATCATTGCAAGGCTACATTATATATGCAATGTCTAAAATAAAATGCATTGTCCTGAATAATGCATATTAGTTTAAGTATTGAATATAAATTAAAATGTAGATATCCTTGCTTGTTGTGTCTATTATTTTAAATATAAATATATTTTTATGGTTTTATTTATATTATAAAAGACAGATACATTATAATTATAGTATAACATAACTGCATGCCTCTTATGTAATACTATGATTGTAATACTATTGACTTTTTAAACATATATTTATGTTAACAATAATAAATGCAAGAAAAAATAAATACATTTTAATTTATATACAATATTTAAAGGGAAATGTATTGTGCCTGAGAATGCATACTATTTTAAATATTGTAGATACATGCTAAAATTCCCTAATAACCACTAAGCTGCCTAACCTAATCACCTAAGTACCACCCATACAGGTAAACCTGAAGTCCACCTCTGCCCACATGAAGATGGGCCCCCCAGCACCTGGACTTGGGAGGAAAAGGTTCCCCGATGTGAATAAAGAGGAGCTGAATTTTTGCATGGTGAGTTTAAACTTTGGGTTTAGTTAGGGCTTTTTTAGGGGTGAGTATTTTTAAATTTAAATTTTAAGTTTAGGTTTTGTATTTAGACTTCATTATTATTATTTATATTGTTGAGGGGGTTGATGTAATTTTTTAATATGTAAAAGAGCTGTATTGACTTTAGGGCAATGCCCTACAAAAGATCATTTATATTTAGTGTAAGGGTTTAGTTAGTTTTTTTCGGTGCATTTTATGGTGCATGTAGCATGTTAGTGATAGGTTTCATGGTGTGTTTTTTTATTTTGGATACTGTCTTTTTTAATTTTATGTAACAGACTTTTTTATTTTTTATTCTGTAACTTATCTGTTTATATATGTTTATATATGTGTTCATATGTATTTATATGTGTATACATGTATTTACAGAAATATATGCACATATAAACATATAAATACATATGTACTCACATAAGACATATTGGAGCCCTTTGCAGTTAAGTAAATAAAAACATGTAAAAGCATATTTATGCAACATTAATTTTTAAGTTTTATACTGTGTATTTACTGTAAATATTTCACATTTCATTGTTTAGCAAATAGCAGAATATGTTCTATGTATTTATAAATAGATATACCTATATATAGATAATCAATTGCGTATATACTGTATATATATATATATATATATATATATATATATATATATATATACCAAAATACCATCATATATAGGTAGATATATGAATAAATAGAACATATTCTGTTATTTGAAGAACATTGGAATGTGAAATAATTATATTTTTATGCCAGGTTAGCCCAAATGAGAATATGCGATTGGACATGGTTGTAAACAAGAAACCAGAACCTCATGATGCACACATGGAGATTCTAGACAACAGCAAGATTCAAGATTACAACATATGTGAGTACTTCCTAGTTACATATAAACATATTTGAGTAATTACATTGCCTGTATCCTCCATATGTATCATATTACTGATTAGCTTCTCATTTCCCAGAGCCTAAAAACCCCAGTTGTATAACAGGAAGTCTTAGATTCTTTGGGGTTGAATTATCAAGAGCCAAATGGCCCTTGATCCCCATTTTTCTGAGTGAGCCTACAGGCAAGCTGGGAACAGCAGTTAAGAAGCAGCGGTCTTAAGACCACTGCTCCTTAACTGTAGCCGCTGCCTCTGAGCGGCGTACAGCAATCAACCCAATTGAATAAAATTGGACTGATTGACACCCCCTGCTATCGGCCGATTGGCTGCGAATCCGCAGGGGGTGGCATTCACCATAACTGCTTGTGCAATGCTGACAGCATATGCTGTTCGCATTCAGCGATGTCTGGCGGACATGATACGCACTCTCTGGATTTAAATACAATAACTATTTAATGGTAGTGATGTTTCGGGGCATTCACCCCTTCCTCAGACAACCTGTCTGAGGAAGGGGTGAATGCCCCGAAACGTCACTACCAATAAATAGTTATTGTATTTAAATCCAGAGAGTGCTTATCCTTATCTTGATTGAATATCCTGCTAAGCATCCTGGTCTGTGTTTGGGTTGGCGAGTGAGAGTGCACTTACTTGGAGTATATATATATATATACATATATATATATATATATATATATATATATATATATATATATATATATATATATATATATGATTATATATAGGTATAGATATATACAGATATACAGTATATATATTATCTATTTAGAAATACATACAACATATTCCTCTATCCGAAGAGCACTGGAATGTGAAATAAATACACTAAATACATAGTTAAAACCTTTATTGAATTGAATATTGCATAAATATGAATTTACATGTTTTCATCTACCAAACTGAAAAAAGTTTCAATGCACTTATTTACAGTTAGGTCCATAAATAATATGACACTGGCACACGTTTTGTTATTTTGGCTGTTTACCAAAATAAATTCAAGTTACAGTGAAAGGGACATGAAACCCCAAATGTTTCTTTCATGATTCGGATAGTGAATACCATTTTAAACAACCTTCCAATTTACTTCTATTATTTAATTTGCTTCCTTCTCTTGTTATCCTTTGCTTAAAGGTTTATATAGGAAAGCTCAGGAGCAGCAATTAACCTAGGTTCTAGATGCTGATGGCTACATATATATTACTGATTTTCATTGGCTCACCAATGTGTCCAGTCAGCAACTAGTAGTGCATTGCTGCTCATTCAAAAAAGCATACCAAGAGAACAAAGAAAAATTGATAATAGGAGTATATTAGAAAGTTGATTAAAATTGAATGCTCTATCTGAATCATGAAAGAAAAAAATTGGGTTTTATATCCCTTTAAATAATTAATATGGGCTTAAAGTGCAGTCTCTCAGCTTTAATTTGAGGGTATTCAAATCCAAATTAGCGGAAGAATTTAGTAATTACAGCTCTTTTATATGTAGCCACCTCTTTTTATAGGGACCAAAAGTATTTGGACAATTGACTTAAAAGCTGTTTCATAGATGGTTGTGAGCAATTCCTTCGTTATTTCATCATCAATTAAGGTCTGGAGTTGATTCCCGGGGACCAGGGGCGTATTTAGGTTTTGTGCTGCCCTAGGCACTCAAAATTCTGCTGCCCCCCCCCCCCCCCCCCCAGTTTTAAGGCATTTATTTTAGACATAATTTTTTTTTTTGGTCAGGGTGTAAAAAAATAAAAAAAAAATATGTCTTTTTAAGTAGATATTCACCAGGGCTTGCATTCACTCTGGTCACACACATATACATTATATATATATATATATATATATATATATATAATGTGTGTGTACATGTATCATATATATATATATATATATATATATATATATACTACTAAGTCCCATCACACACATATATATATATACAGTGAGTCATATATATATATATATATATATATATATATATATAAAACACCTTTGAAAGATTGGGGGAAGGGGAGCAGACATGGGGCTGGGACTTAGTAGTGGGTGTATATATATATATATATATATATATATATATATGTATATGTATATATATATACTACTAAGTCCTAGACCCATGTCTGCTCCCCTTCCCCCACTCTTTCAAAGGTGTCAGAAATAGCACTGAGTAAAAGCTTGCTGGAGACACAGCTTTCTTTACTGACAATGCAGCAAAAAAAGAGACAGCATTTTTTCAGTTAATAAACATACCCCCCCCTTGTCGGCTGTTTTCTCCATACTGACAGCCCAACCCCTGCTGCTGCTGCCTTCACTGAGCCACTCACCACTATGTTCCGTCACCGTGCAAGAGCAGACATTCTCCAGCTGTCATCCCTGCACTTCTCCACTCCACAGCAGCCTGATTTTACCCCAGGAGTGTCGGACACATGTTTAGGAACTACTCTCTCCAGTCTCTGGATCTCCGTGTACAGCTAATTTTAGTGCTCATATACCGGCATTTCAAAAGCAGTTATTTTTGCTTCTTAATGTGGCTGGGCAGTGGGCAGTATATTAGGCATGCATTGCAAACTGAGCTTATTAAAAAGGCAGTATTTTTGTTTTCCTTTTCATTTTAGAGCATGGCAAAATTTACTGAACCTTATTACCCCCCTGCCTTTTCAATAAGCTCTGTTTGCAATGCATGCCTAATATACTGTCCCACTGCCCAGCCACATTAAGAATTAAACAAAGCTGCTTTTAAAATGAGCGGGTCAGGTCTGCCTATTTAAATAGATCAAGAGTTGCTCAAGACTTGGTTCTTAACCTAATGCCGCCTCCTCTGCTATTTTATTGCCTAAAGGCTCGCTACACACAGTATACACAAGCACACACTGTGTAACTGTACAGGGCAGGCAATAAAATATCAGAGGAGTAGGGCGGGCGGCATTAGATGAAGCCACGCCACACTTACTGTACAGTGTACACAGGTAGCCTTCTGACTCTGTCAGTGTGCAAATGCTTTAGGCTGCGCTGCCCTGCCCTTCCCTACCTGAGTTAAGCCGGTTCAGCCCACTCCAGTCCTCCGGCTCCTCTCCAGTCTCCACTTATCATCACATCCATCATGATCCAAAAGTTCTCGCGGCTTGCTAGACAGGAAGGCGGGCGTCAATTGACATGGCAAAAAGCCGGTCACGTGACAACCGCGCTGTCAAAATTTGAATTTTTTTTTCTTAAATCCTCAGCACATATTTAGTGCAACAGAGAAGTGCCGCCCCCCAAAATCTGCCGCCCTAGGCACGGGCCTCGTTGGCCTATGCATTAATACGCCCCTGCCGGGGACCGATTTATCGAGCTCCCTATGAAGGCTCGCCGGAAACAGAAGTTATGAAGCAGCGGTCTAAAGACCGCTGCTCCATAACTTGTCCGCCTGCTCTGAGGCTGCAGACAGAAATCAACCCAATCGAATACGATCGGGCAGATTGACACCCCTTGCTAGCGGCCGCGAATATGTAGAGAGCGGCATTGCACCAGCAGTTCACAATAACTGCTTGTGCAGTTATAAATGCAGACAGTGTATGGCATTTATCGGCATTTATCGATGTGCAGCGGACATAATATGCTACATCTTATCATGTCCGCTCGCACATTAATAAATATACCCCCAGGTGGGGCATTCACATTTGGAAGCTGTGAATACACAACATGCGTTCAATGGCGTTCTCAATACAAATGAAGCGGGCCATCCTGATGATGATCAAGGGATCCTTTCTATGGTAAAGAAAAACTGCTTCACAACATCCAGCCAAGTGAAGAACACTCTCCAAGATGTAGACATATCATTATACAAGTCTGACATAAAGAGAAGACTTCACAAGATCAAATAAAGAGGGTTCACTACTAGGTGTAAACCATTCATAAGCCTCAATAATAGAAAGGCCAGATTAGACTTTGCGAAAAAAATATCTAAAAAACCCAGCCCAGTTCTGGAACTGCATTCATTGGACAGATGAAACTAAGCTCAGCCTGTACCAGAATGATGGGAAGAATGAAGTATGGAGAAGACTTAGACCGGCTCATGATCCAAAGCATACCACATCATCTGTTAAACAGGGTGGAGACAATGTGATGGCATGGGCATGCATGACTTCCACTGGCACTGGGTCACTAGTGTTCATTGATGATGTGACAGAAGATAGAAGCAGCTGGACAAATTCTGAAGTTGGGATATATTGTCTGCACAGATTCAGCCAAATTCCACAAAGTTGATTGGATGGAGCTTAACTTTACAGATTGACAATGACCCAAAACATACTGCAAAAGCAACCCAGGAGATTTTTAAGGCAAAGAAGTGGAATATTCCGCAATGGCTGAGTCAATCACCTGATATCAACCTAATGGAGCAGGCATTTCACTTGCTGAAGATAAAACTTTAGGCAGAAAGACCCACAAACAAACAAAAACTGAATACAGCTGCAGTAAAGGTCTGGCAAAGCATCACAAAGAAAGAAACCCTGCATTTTGGGATGTCCATACATTACAGACTTCAAGCAGCCATTGCCTGCAAAGGATTCTCAACAAAGTATTTAGAATGAACATTTTATTTATGATTGTGTTAATTTGTCTAATTACATTTGAGCCCCTGAAATAATAACCATATAAAAATGGTTGCAATTCCTAAACGTTTCATGCAATATTTTTGTTCAACTCCTTGAATTAAAGATGAAAGTCTGCACTTCAATTGCATCGTGGTTGTTTTATTTCAAATCCATTATGATGGTGTACAGAGACAGAATTATGAAAATTGTATGTGTCCAATTATTTACGGACCTAACTGTATATAGACATACATATACATCTTTAGACATACATATTCATCTTCCGATATGCATCTTTATATACAGTATGTCTATGTTAAAGCCCTTTGCCTGGCTTTTTTTTTTCTAACACCGGAGACCCTATATCTTTGAGCCTTTATAACTTTTGTTTGCAATTTTATTTTAAATCATTTGTATTATATGGTGTTATTATGAACATAAATATACTTTGTAATGTTTTTTGTATGTGTTTTGTGACACTTTATGTTTTGTGAAACATTTAACCAGAGCTCTGAAGTCATAGTAATCATTCTAGCATAAATTGCAATTGCGCTCAAGTGAATGCGTTTACTTTCAACTAGTAATATGAGAGATAAGCCTGACGAGCACAAACCCCCTTATAGCTTTCGTGCAAACAATAATCAAAAGTGCTGTGAGGAGGCAAAATATTCCAAGGGCTCGCTATGGTTAGCAAGGCTGTCAAAATATTCCAAGCTCCCGACATAGATGCTAACAGGCAGAATTGGCAAGAGGTGTTTACTATACATGCCATTGGTCGGCGATGCTGGCAATAGATAACACCCAGAATCCCCACCCATATTGGCGATGTATGGGTGAGTGGTGGATGATCAATCATGGGATCCTTTCCATGGTAAACAAAAATTGCTTTTCTCCAGGATTTTATATACAGTATATATACAGTGGATATAAAAAGTCTACACACCCCTGTTAAAATGTCAGGTTTCTGTGATGTAAAAAAATGAGACAAAGATAATTAATTTCAGAACTTTGTCCACCTTTAATGTAACCTATAAACTGTACAACTCAATTGAAAAACAAACTGAAATGTTTTAGGTAGAGGGAAGAAAAAATATAAAAATAAAATAATATGGTTGCATAAGTGTGCATACCCTAAAACTTATACTTTATTAAAGCACCTTTTGATTTTATTACAGCACTCAGTCTTTTTGGGTATGAGTCTATCAGCATGGCACATTTTGGCTTGGCAAGATTTGCTCACTCTTCTTTGCAAAAACACTCCAAATCTGTCAGATTGCGAGGGCATCTCCTGTGCACAGCCCTCTTCAGATCACCCCACAGATTTTCAATTGGAATCAGGTCTGGGCTCTGGCTGGGCCATTCCAAAACTTTAATCTTCTTCTGGTGAAGCCATTCCTTTGTTGATTTGGATGTATGCTTTGGGTTGTTGTCATGCTGAAAGATGAAGTTCCTCTTCATGTTTTGTGCCAATATTGACTGGTATTTGGAACTGTTCATAATTCCCTCTAGCTTATCTAAGGCCCCAGTTCCAGCTGAAGAAAAACAGCCCAAAGCATGATGCTGCCACCACCATGTTTCACTGTGGGTATGGTGTTCTTTTGGTGATATGCAGTGTTGTTTTTGAGCCAAATATATCTTTTGGAATTATTGCCAAAAAGTTCAACCTTGGTTTCATCAGACCATAACACCTTTTCCCACATGCTTTTGGGAGACTTTAGGTGTGTTTTTGCAAAATGTAGCCTGGCTTGGATGTTTTTCTTCGTAAGAAAAGGCTTTCGTCTTGCCACTCTACCCCATAGCCCAGACATATGAAGAATATGTGAGATTTTTGTCACATGTACCACACAGCCAGTACTCTCCCCCTCTCTTTTGCGCTCTCTCTCCCCCTCTCTTTTGCGCTCTCTCTCCCCCCTTGTTTTGTGCTCTCTCTCCCCCCTCTCTTGTGCGCTCTCTCTCCCCCCCTCTTTTGCGCTCTCTCTCCCCCCTCTCTTTTGCGCTCTCTCTCCCCCCTCTCTTTTGTGCTGTCTCTCCACCCTCTCTTTTGCGCTCTCTCACCCCCCTCTCTTTTGCGCTCTCTCACCCCCCTCTCTTTTGCGCTCTCTCACTCCCTCTCTTTTGCGCTTTCTCACCCCCCTCTCTTTTGCGCTCTCTCTCCACCCCTCTCTTTTGCGCTCTCTCCCCCTCTCTTTTGTGCTCTCTCTCCCCCTTCTCTCTTGCGCTCTTCCCCCCCCCCCTCTTTTGCGCTCTCTCTCCCCCCCTCTTTTGCGCTCTCTCTTCCCCCCTCTCTTTTGCGCTCTCTCTCCCCCCTCTCTTTTGTGCTCTTCCCCCCTCTCTTTTGTGCTCTCTCCCCCTCTCTTTTGCTGTCTCTCTCCCCCTCTCTCTTTTGCTGTCTCTATCCCCCCTCTCTTTTGCTGTCTCTCTCCCCTCTCTCTTTTGCTGTATCTCTCCCCCTCTCTTTTGCCGTCTCTCTCCCCCCCTCTCTTTTGCGCTCTCTCTCCCCCCTCTCTTTTGCGCTCTCTCTCCCCCTCTCTTTTGCGCTCTCTTTCCCTCCCTCTTTTGCTCTCTCTCCCCCTCTTTTTTGCTGTCTCTCTCCCCCTCTCACTTTTGCTGTTTCTATCCCCCCTCTCTTTTGCTGTCTCTCTCCCCCCCTCTCTTTTGCTGTCTCTCTCCCCCTCTCTTTTGCTGTCTCTCTCCCCCTCTCTTTTGATGTCTCTCTCCCCCTCTCTCTTTTGCTGTCTCTCTCCCCCTCTCTCTTTTGCTGTCTCTCTCCCCCTCTCTCTTTTGCTGTCTTTCTCCCCCTCTCTCTTTTGTTGTCTCTCTTCCCCCCTCTCTTTTGCTGTCTCTTTCCCCTTCTCTCTTTTGCTGTCTCTTTCCCCTTCTCTCTTTTGCTGTCTCTCTCCCCCCTCTCTTTTACTGTCTCTCTCCCCCCTGTCTTTTGTTGTCTCTCCCCCTCTCTTTCTCCCCCCTGTCTTTTGCTGTCTCTCTCCCCCTCTCTTTCTCTCCCCTCTCTATCTCTCTCCCCTCTCTCTATCTCTCTCCCATCTTCCAACGTGCGACTGCGCCCGGCCACGCCCCTTCACACCAGGCCACGCGTCCTTCACGACCACTCACGTCAGGCCACGCCCCCGGCATGCCCTGGCCACGCCCCCCGCTCACGTTCGGCCAAGCCCACTCCTACCGCCAGCAGGAGCAGGGACTCAAAGGCCAGGTGTGTTTGTCCTCGTGCTGTCTGTACTGCGCATGACAGCTTCAGACAAACACACTTGGCCTTTTATATAATAGGATATATACAACAAGCAAGAATATCTACATTTTAATTTATATCCAATACTTAAACTAATATGCATTATACATGACCATGCATTTTATTTTAAACATTGTGGTCCAGATTACAAGTGGAGCGCTAAATATTGCTTTCATGAAAGTGATATTAGTGATCCACTGTGTAATATCAGCACACGCTAAAGTGCACAAGTATTACATGTTGTCAACAATGCTAATGTGAGCTTGCATTCGTATTACTGGGAAGCATTGCGCTAACAAGAGCGTGATTCTATAGGCTTCAATGGGAGCCTTGAACCTAAGCGCATCAGAACCTGTCAGGGTTCCTGCCTTCTTCCTCCTGTTAGTTACAGCCCCTTCTTCCTGATTGGCTGCATTTCCTTTAAGACAGGTGTTCACCAATTACCCTGTGCTTAGTATTGTTGTTCATACACCTGAGCTAGCATAGCAAGCCCCTTCGCAAGCTGCTTTTTGCTCTCATAAGAAGCTTTCTCCAATCAAGGTTGCTACTTCTACTATGCAAGCAGTTTCTCTCCTGCAACTCGTTTTCTGGACATCTCCTATTTCCACTCTTACTCAGTGGGGTAACGTATTACAATTTGATACAGCACTTGTAAAGGTTACCTATTGTTGCAGCTCCTCTCTTTCCACTTCATACAAGCTGCCTGTCAGTTTCACACAGCTCCGCTGCTGCGTGACGTCATTTCCGGTCTCTCCGGCATCAGCTCCACTTCACTCACAGGAGCTCTGGAACAACACACCTAAAGCAGCCCCTCTGATTCTCAGGTACCACCGCATTACAAAGCAAGTGTAAGCTATACTTAACCTCTATGTTTGAACTGCCTAAAAGTTTATAACACCTGCTTCTCATTATCCTGAACTGTTCATATAAACGGACTTATGCAATGCGGCATCATTTTATTA
This sequence comes from Bombina bombina, assembly GCF_027579735.1. NCBI lineage: Eukaryota > Metazoa > Chordata > Amphibia > Anura > Bombinatoridae > Bombina > Bombina bombina. The sequence continues at coordinate 136,563,714 of NC_069506.1, forward strand.
CTGTTTTGGTTTGTTGTGTGTATGCTTTGTAGGAGACTTTGGCCTTGATTTATTTCCACCTGGCATTGTCTCCTATTTTCTACAATTACCTTAACTCTCCTTCAGCACATTCTGTGAGAGGTTGCCACTTATTCTGAAATCCTAAGTATAATCATTTGTCTGTATGAATCCTTTCCACTCATAAAGGGTTTCAAGCATTCAGGTGTGACATTTCAACATTTTCTCTAGGATCTGCAGTTGTGTTCCAAAGCCATACTTTGTTGAAACATTATATAATACTAAGCCTTTTTACAGATGGAACCAGCAGACCTACGCAAGATAGTGTACAACTTAACACAAAAAGTTGATCAATTGGCCCAGGGCTTACATGATATGCAAATTGAAAATGTTTCTTTAAGCAACATTATAAAGGAGTCTATAGCACTAAAAGCTAATCAGACTGAAGGGATACTGGAGCCACAGATATCCCTCCCAGATTTGTTCTCTGGTAACCGAAAAAATTACAGGCAGTTTAAAAACACCTGCTACCTTCTCTTTACCATGAGACCCAAGACGTACCCCACTGACAGAGTGAAGGTCATGACAACAATCTCATTCCTCAGGGGGGACCCAAGAACCTGGGCTGATAAATTCCTAGAGACTCAGGATCCTATATTGGGCTCATTAGAGGATTTCTTTGCTGCAATGGATGAAATGTTCCAAGACACAGATATACAGCTTACTGCTGAGACTTGCTTGAGGAATATCAAACAGGGAAAGAGACCAGTCGAAGAGTATATCACGGACTTTAAACAGTTCGCCACTGATTCCCTATGGAATCCTGTTGCTCTCAGAAACCAATTCCGTCTGGGACTTTCTGAGCAGTTAAAAGATGAATTCGCCCGAATTGAATTGCCAAAAACACTTGACCTTTTCATGAAAATGGCTACGCAGATTGACTGTCGCTGACGCGAAAGAAAGGCGGAGAAGTACGCCACCGATTCCAAACCTAAGACCACTTATGTATCCACAAACCCCTCCTCCACTACAAGTTCTAAGCTACAAGTTGAGCCTATGGAGATAGGTTTTCTGAGAGGACCTCTTTCACAGGAGGAAAAACAATGCAGAAGGCTTAAAAACCTTTGCATGTACTGTGCAAGCACCACGCATAGTGTGCAGGAATGCTCACTTTTGTCCAAAAACAAGAAAAGTAAGTCCAATTATCTGTTATCTTCCTTACAACAAGATGTAAAACCTTCTTACTGCACTTTATCTCTCTCCCTACAGCTGGAACAAAGCCTTCTGAAGATTGATGATGCCATTATAGATTCAGGGGCTTCTGCAAATTATATGGATCATGTTTTCTGTGAAAAGAACAAAATTCCTCTGATCCAAAACAAGACTCCTATACCCATTAAAGTTATAGATGGCTCCTTTATGTTTTCTGGTCCCATAACACATGAGACTGTTCCTTTGCTAATTAACATTTCTGGTCATATAGAAAAATTGTCCTTTGATGTATTACCCTCTCCACATTTTTCTTTGGTTTTGGGTTTGAAATGGTTGCAACTCCATAACCCAACTATTCTTTGGTTTCCCTTCCAAATAAAGTTTGATTCCGTTTATTGCAAAGACACATGTTTCCCTGTTTCCTTTGTGTTACATTCTACCTGTCATACTGATAGTTTACCTGTGCAGTACCAAGATTTTAGTGATGTCTTCAGTAAGACTGAGGCCGAAAACCTGCCCCCTCACAGGGCTTATGATTGCCCTATCGACCTACAACCAGGCGCTCGGATTCCTTATGGACACCTGTATCCCTTAAGTAATCCTGAACTAGAGTTCCTCAAACTATACTTAGATGAAAACCTTAAGAAAGGATTTATTAGGCCCTCCTCATCCCCAGCAGGGGCAGGGTTCTTTGTGCGTAATAAAGACTCTACTCTTAGACCGATTATTGACTACCGTGAACTTAATAAGTGCACTATCAAAAATGGTTATTCTCTGCCTCTAATTCCAGAGATGATTGAAAGACTCTCTGAGGCGATGGTTTTCACCAAACTTGATTTAAGAGGGGCATATAATCTCATCAGGATCAAACAGGGGCATGAGTGGCTGACGGCATTCAGGACCAGATATGGTCTGTTTGAATACCTTGTAATGCCGTTCGGCCTCTGCAATGCCCCTGCCACCTTTCAATTCTTCATCAATGATGTGTTCCGTGATCTGCTGGACGTGTGTTTAGTAATTTATCTTGATGATATACTCATATACTCTAAGACTTCCAGACTCAGAGCACACAAACTCTACGCAAAACTTGAGAAATGTAAATTCCATACAAACCAGGTTTCCTTTTTGGGCTATGAAATTTCTCCTTCTGGAATTCAAATGCAAAAAGAAAAGGTAGAAGCTGTTTTCCTTTGGCCAAGACCTACTTCTAGAAAAGAGTTACAGCTCTTCCTAGGATTCTCCAATTACTATAGGAAGTTTATCAAAGACTTCTCCAAGATCGTGAAACCTTTGACAGTCCTAACCGGTTCCTCAACATCATTCTCCTGGGGACCTGAAGCCGATACAGCCTTTCAATACCTTAAATCCAGGTTCACTAAAGCACCAATATTACAATTTCCCAATCCTCTTTATCAATATACATTGGAGGTGGATTCCTCCGATTTTGCTATTGGTGCTGTGCTTTTGTCACAACCATTACATCCTATATCTTATTTCTCTAAAGTTATGTCTCCTGCAGAAAGGAATTATGCCATTGGTGACAAGGAATTACTAGCCATTCGCCGCTCTCTAGGACATTGGAGACATCTCCTAGAAGGCACTACTATACCAATTAACATATACACGGATCACAAAAACCTTCAATATCTTCAATCCAACAAAACCCTCTCTGCCAGACAGGTTCGTTGGAGCCTGTATTTCGACCGTTTCAACGTCAACATTATTTACAGACCAGCGCATAAAAATGCTAAAGCTGATGCGTTATCCCGTTTACCTGACAAACCAAACGACCCCCCTTTGAGAAAGGAGATTGTTCCCCCGGACTGTTTTATTGGACTCACTTCTACTATCCTCACTGAACTAAAAGATTACTGCAAAGAACAACCAATACCACCTCTACCTAATCTCCAAAAATCCTCTGGAATGTACTACCATGGCGAGAAGATTTTTCTACCTCCTCAGATGAGATCCCCCCTGATTAAGTCTTGTCATGACTCACCCTTAGCTGGTCACCCAGGGCTACGTTGGACTCTGGATCTAATCGGTAGAACCTTCTGGTGGCCAGACATGAAGGCCAATGTATCCAATTATATAACCACTTGTAGAACTTGTGCTACCTGTAAACCAGAACGAAAACCACCCTTTGGCCTGTTCATGCCATTACCAGTCCCTGCTAAACCTTGGCATCACGTCTCCATGGACTTCATAGTTGATTTACCACCATCTAATTCTCAAACGACTATTCTGGTTGTTATCGATCTCTTCACAAAGATGGCCCACTTTGTTCCATTCCACAAACTCCCTACCTCTTCAGAAACAGCTACTCTCTTCATCGATCATATCATCAAATTACATGGCATTCCCCCAATTCTGACAACGGACAGAGGCACTCAATTCACTTCCAAGTTCTGGTCTAAACTCTGTGAGTTAACTCAGATCAACCACCGGTACACTACTGCTTTTAACCCCCAAACGAATGGGCAAGCGGAGAGGTTGAACCAGTGGCTCGAACACTATTTGAGATGTTATTGCTCTTACCATCAGAATGACTGGGTCAAGTTCCTCTCCATGGCTGAATTTGCTTACAATAACTCAATCAATTCTTCTACCAAGATGACACCGTTTTTTGCTAACTACGCCTATCAACCAGATTTTACCCTTTCTTCTCTTGGTTCTCTGGATTCTCATCTACTCGATGAGATAAACTATTCTCTCCAACACAATTTTAATATGATCCAACAGAACATCCTCAAAGCTCAAAAATCTCAGAAACACTACTATGATCTCAGAAGACGGAAACCTCCTTAGTACTCCATAGGAGATCTTGTATGGCTGTCCACGAAGAATCTGAGACTACAAATTCCCTCCAAGAAGATGGCCAGTCTTTTCATTGGGCCTTTCCCTGTTTAAAAGGTCATTAACGACAATGCTATTAGACTGCAACTTCCGCCTACTCTCAAGATTCATCCAATGTTTCATGTGTCGTTGTTGAAGCCCTACATCCGGACAATGAACGACCAAGTCTTACTGCCACCTGTTCCTGCTTCTCTAGCGGAGGATGAATATGAGGTTGATTCCATTATAGACTCCAGATATTCAAATGGTGTTTTGCAGTATCTAGTCCGATGGAAGAACTACTCTTCTGATGAGGATACTTGGGAACCACTTTCCAATCTCAACTCCCCCCGACTTCTGTCTTTGTTTCATCGACGCCATCCTGATCGTCCAGGACCTGTCGCTGTGGGACAGCTTTCTTGATGAGGGGGTACTATCAGGGTTCCTGCCTTCTTACTCCTGTTAGTTACAGCCCCTTCTTCCTGATTGACTGCATTTCCTTTAAGACGGTGTTCACCAATTACCCTGTGCTTAGTATTGTTGTTCATACACCTGAGCTAGCATAGCAAGCCCCTTCGCAAGCTGCTTTTTGCTCTCATAAGAAGCTTTCTCCAATCAAGGTTGCTACTTCTACTCTGCAAGCAGTTTCTCTCCTGCAACTCGTTTTCTGGACATCTCCTATTTCCACTCTTACTCAGTGGGGTAACGTATTACAATTTGATACAGCACTTGTAAAGGTTACCTATTGTTGCAGCTCCTCTCTTTCCACTTCATACAAGCTGCCTGTCAGTTTCACACAGCTCCGCTGCTGCGTGACGTCATTTCCGGTCTCTCCGGCATCAGCTCCACTTCACTCACAGGAGCTCTGGAACAACACGCCTAAAGCAGCCCCTTTGATTCTCAGGTACCACCACATTACAAAGCAAGTGTAAGCTATACTTAACCTCTATGTTTGAACTGCCTAAAAGTTTATAACACCTGCTTCTCATTATCCTGAACTGTTCATATAAACGGACTTATGCAATGATGCATCATTTTATTACTGTTTTGGTTTGTTGGGTGTATGCTTTGTAGGAGACTTTGGCCTTGATTTATTTCCACCTGGCATTTTCTCCTATTTTCTACAATTACCTTAACTCTCCTTCAGCACATTCTGTGAGAGGTTGCCACTTATTCTGAAATCCTAAGTATAATCATTTGTCTGTATGAATCCTTTCCACTCATAAATGGATTCAAGCATTCAGGTGTAACATTTCAACATTTTCTCTAGGATCTGCAGTTGTGTTCCAAAGCCATACTTTGTTGAAACATTATAGAACCTAAGCGCATCAGAACCTAAGCGCAGTGAATGTGGTAAGTAGCACAGTGATGGCAGCAAATTTAAATATATTTGTATATGATTACATGTGTTAGTATGCGTATATACACATATTAACACATAAATATATATGTATATAAGCATATACTGTACATATATATTTACTGGGAACACACAGTTCCCATAGACCGCAGTGTAAAGGCACTGCATTCCCGCCAACTTTAGCCCCAAAATACTGCCTAGTGCAGTTATTTTATTAGAAAATAAAGATGCTGTTAATTTTATGAGCACTAATTGCTACCGCGAGCTTGCGGTAGCAATAACCAGCCAATGGCTGATTAATTATCTCCCATCCACAAACAGGCACATTTTCCAGATTATTATTTCCACTCCTGAAGGCTCACGCGGAAACAACAGCATTAGGGGCCATTTGATCCTTAACCCCTTAAGGATCAACGACGTACAAGGTACGTCCTACAAAAAAAGGGTCCTTCACGACCAAGGACGTACCCTGTACGTCGTCGGTGTTTGAAAGTGGGATCAGGGAGGTTGGGGGCTAAGGGGGATCCTACACAGCAGAATATGGGTTGTTTTTAAAAAAAAAAAAAAAAAAAAACACACACAAAAAAACCCCAAAAAACTTTTATTTTAGTACTTGCAGATTAACTGCCAGTACTTAAGATGGCGGGGACAATTGTGGGGTGGGGTAGGGTAGGGAAGAGAGCTGTTTGGGAGGGATCAGAGGGTGGGATGTGTCAGGTGGGAGGCTACACTAAAGCTAAAATTAACCCTGCAAGCTCCCTACAAGCTACCTAATTAACCCCTTCACTGCTGGGCCTAATACATGTGTGGTGTGCAGCAGCATTTAGCGGCCTTCTAATTACCAAAAAGCAATGCCAAAGCCATATATGTCTGCTATTTCTGAACAAAGGGGATCCCAGAGAAGCATTTACAACCATTTGTGCCATAATTGCACAAGCTGTTTGTGGAGGAGTTGAAGACCAATGACCGCGGAGCTGAAGACCGTCCACTCAGGAACTGAAGACCGGCGATGCTGGAACTGAAGATCAGCGATGCTGGAACTGAATACCGCGTAGCCATGGAGCGTGGAGGATCCTCTTCATACGATCTCCGCCGTACACTGAATAGGAATTCAAGGTACGCGAATAAAAATGGTGTCCCTTGAATTCCTATTGGCTGATTTGAATCTTCAAATTCAAATCAGCCAATCGAATTAGAGCTACTGTAATTCTATTGGCTGATTTGAATAGCCAATAGAATAAGAGCTACTGACATTCTATTGGCTGATTTGAATAGCCAATAGAATGTCAGTAACACTACATTCAAATTAAGGAAAAGCTACTTCATATCAACATAAGCAAGTTGTGCTTTCTTTTTCTTTTTGCTGCTCTGGTGTAAGGTCAGTAGCCACTTTCACCTCATGGACAAGAGTGGGTGTTGCCCTTTAATTACAGTAGTCCAACCAACACAAAGGCTTCTTGAGACTTGAAAGATTAAGAGCTCACCTCCATTGAGTTGTAATTTGGTTTGCGTGAGGTCGCAAAATGATAAATATGGTGTCGGAAGCAATTTCATTTATCGGCTGCTTCCAATGGTGCATTCTAGCTCAATTTTGGCAGCCGGGGGGTAAAAGTGGAAAAAGGAGATTTTTGAGGCCTGGTTCCCATTGAAATTGTAAATCCTGCAAACAATGCAAGTGTCTCAATTTAAAAATAAATTGGTATATGTAATATATATTGTTATCCCATATATAGGAATAGTTGCACTTGGGTTTTTATGGAAATATCAATATGTATCTACATAAAAAATATATGCAAGCATATATCTACATATTTCAAACTAGACCTATGACTAGGGCAGCAATATATATTAAATATTTCAATAGATTTGAAAATATAATTATATCTTAAAATATTATTTCCTTACATTAATAAAATTTGATTTTGGATTTGTGACCTATATAAATAATATAAATAAAATAATCAAATGAAACTAGTCCAGTGTGTGTGCCTGATATATGTGGGCCCTTAAGCGGTTTGTGAATGTGGAACATATCAGTAGACATGTGCGATTCGGTTCGGTTCGATTTGGAAATTCGGAAAATTTGGAGATTCGCCTGCCCCCCGCCCACTACCAACCTCACTGCTCAGATTATTGTTGATCACTTCAAAAATAAAATTGACACCATTAAAAAAGAGATCTGCACCTCACACCCCTCAAACCCAGCAATCCTACCCACCCCTTCTATTAACAAAAATCTATGCTACTTCCCTCCTGTAACAGAGGAAGAAGTCTCTGTACTCCTATCCTTGGCTCATCTCACAACCTGCCCACTTGACCCTATTCCTTCATGACTTATTCCTTCTCTCTCTGCTTCACTAACCCCTACCCTAACTCATCTCTTTAACCAATTTCTCACCGCTGGCACATTTCCTGACACATTCAAGCATGCGTCAATCATACCAATCCTAAAAATCCCTCGCTTGATCCCTCCTCGCCTTCTATCGACCAGTCTCCTTACTTCCCTTTGCTTCAAAATTATTGGAACGACTGGTCTATAATCAGCCAACTAAATTTCTCACAACTAACTCCTTACTTGATCCACTACAATCTGGTTTTCGCCCTAAATACTCAACAGAAACCGCTATTGCTAAAGTAACAAATGACCTATAAGCTAAAGCAAAAGGCCATTACTCCTTACTAATTCTTCTTGACTTGTCCGCAGCTTTTGACACAGTTGACTATCCTCTCCTCCTAAAAATACTACATTAATTTGGCATCCGATACACAGCCCTCTCCTGGTTTTGCATCATAACTGTCAAACCACTCATTTTCAGTTTCCTTTAACAACATACTGTATCTTGTGATCCTATGCCTCTCTCAGTTGGAGTACCGCAAGGCTCTGTCTTGGGCCCCTTGCTTTTCTCTCTCTATACATCCTGCCTTGGAAAACTTATAGCCTCCTTTAGATTCCAGTACCACTTATATGCTGATGATACCCAAATCTATCTTTCCTCTCCTATCTCTCCCTCTTTACTCAACCAGATTTCTGACTGCCTCTCTGCAATTTACTCTTGGATGTCCTCACACTACCTCCAACTCTATCTGTCCAAAACTGAGCTGCTTCTTATCCCCCCCTTTTCGAGACATCCAACACCTGACATTTCTCTGACAGTTGGAGACTCTATTCTCAACACCTCACCCCAGGTCCGCTGTCTTGGGGTCACACTAGACTCAGAACTCACATTTAACCCACATATACAAGTGCTTACCAAATACTGCTGTCCACACCTACGCAACATTTCCAGAATTCGTCCCTTCCTTATTCAAAAAACTACAAAAATACTTATTTATTCCCTCATTTTGTCACGCATTGATTATTGCAATCTACTCCTAAATGGCCTTCCAAAACACTTCCTCTCCTCCCTCCAATCTATTATGAATGCTTCTGCCAATCGGCCACTAGCAGGGGGTGTCAATCAACCCGATCGTATTTGATCGGGTTGAGTTCTGTCTGCCGCCTCAGAGCAGGCGGACAGGTTATGGAGCATCAGTCTTTAGACCACTGCTTCATAAATAAAAAAGAGAAAAAGAAAAATTAAACAAATAAACCAAAATATAAGATTGGGAAAAAAGTTTTAGAGAAATAAAAAGGGATGTAAATCAAAAATGGAATGGGCTAAATATATAAATAAATAAAAAGCAAAAAAAAAAAAGGTTATTTATAATAGTTAAGAGAAGGGTAGTTAAAGGGAAGATGGGAAGGGGATATGGGGTTAATTAAAGGCAAACAAAAGGCAGATGGGGATACGGGTTTAATTAAATTTAAAAAAAAATAAAGGGGGCATGGGGTTAATGAGATTTAAAAAAATAAAGGGGGTATGGGCTTAATGAAATAAAATGAAAAATGAAGAAAATATGGGGTTAATGAAAATGAAAAAAGTGTATAAATGTGTATTGTGTTTAAGAAAAAAATGTGCTTGTATATGTGTGAGGCTGTGGGGGGTAGTTATCAAGCCGTCAACCTCAAATATGCTGGAATTCCGCAGCGTATTTGTGGCGAGGCTGATTCGCCTTAGTAATCAAAGGCTAGAGACCGGCAAAAGTAGAATTTAGTGACGTAAGCTTCGATCCGCCAGACTCAGTCCAACACAGATCGATTCTTACGTCACTCCAGATGTTCCGCACACAAGTGCGGCACAATCTGACTGCTTTTGCTAGTTATCAAAAACTAGCAGGTATGCTTGGCACTTTTCCGGCCCAGCGTACCTGGTTTTCAAACTGCCGCCCTGGAGGTGGCGGATCCCATAGGAATCAATGGGAGTCTGACCATAGCGAAAGCTCATGTTCGCTGCTGCCCAACATCCCATTGATTCCTATGGGAACGTCTACACCTAACACCCTAACATGTACCCCGAGTCTAAACACCCCTAATCTGTCCACCCTACACCGCCGCAACTAAATAAATGTATTACCCCCTAAACCGCCGCTCTCGGAGCCCACCGCCACTATAATAAACATGTTAACCCCTAAACCACCGCTCCCTGACCCAGCCGCAACTATAATATATGTATTAACCCCTAAACCGCCGCTCCCTGACCCCGCCGCAACTATAATATATGTATTAACCCCTAAACCGCCTCTCTCAGACCCCGCCGCCACCTACATTATACCTATTAACCTCTATCCTGCCCCTCCTATACCGTCGCCCTCTATAATAAAGTTATTAACCCCTATCCTGCTGATCCCGGACCTCGCCGCAACTAAATAAATAGTTTAACCCCTAAACCGCCGCTCCCGGACCCCGCCGCAACCTATATTAAACTTATTAACCCCTATCCTGCCCCCCCTACACCGTCGCCACTGTAGTAAAATTATTAACCCCTAAACCTAAGTCTAACACTAACCCTAACACCCCCCTAACTTAAATATTAATTAAATAAATCTAATTAATATTTCTATTATTAACTAAATTAATCCTATTTAAAACTAAATACTTACCTTTAAAATAAACCCTAATATAGCTACAATATAAATTATAATTATATTGTAGCTATCTTAGGATTTATTTTTATTTGCAGGCAAATTTCAATTTATTTTAACTAGGTACAATAGCTATTAAATAGTTATTAACTATTTAATAGCTACCTAGCTAAAATAAAGAGAAATTTACCTGTAAAATAAATCCTAACCTAAGTTACAATTACACCTAACACTACACTATACTTTAATAAATTATTTCTATTTAAAACTAAATATTACCTGTAAAATAAACCCTAAGATAGCTACAATGTAATTAATAATTACATTGTAGCTATTTTAGGATTTATATTTATTTTACAGGTAACTTTGTATTTATTTTAGCTAGTTAGAATAGTTATTAAATAGTTATTAACTATTTAATAACTACCTAGCTAAAAGAAATACAAAATTACCTGTAAAATAAATCCTAACCTAAGTTACAATTAAACCTAACACTGCACTATCATTAAATTAATTAAATAAATTAACTACAAATAACTACAAAAGTTACAAAAAATAAAAAAAATAAGTTACAAACATTTAAAAAATATTACAACAATTTTAAGCTACTTACACCAAAATCTAGGCCCCTAATAAAATAACAAAGCCCCCCAAAATAAAAAAATGCCCTAACCTATTCTAAATTAAAAAAGTTCAAAGCTCTTTTACCTTACCAGCCCTTAAAAGGGCCTTTTGCGGTTCATGCCCCAAAGAAAACTGCTCTTTTGCCTATAAAAGAAAAATACAACCCCCCCAACATTAAAATCCACCACCCACATACCCCTAATCTAACCCAAACCCCCCTTAAATAAACCTAACACTACCCCCCTGAAGATCATCCTACCTTGAGTTGTCTTCAGCCAGCCGACCCACCGATGGAACCGAAGAGGAGATCCGGAGCGGCAGAAGTGATCCTCCAAGGAGTGCTGAAGAAGTCTTCCATCCGATGAAGTCATCATCCAGGCGTCGCTGAAGATGTCTTCCATACGGGCAATGTCATCTTCCAAGTGGCGCTAAAGAAGTCTTCCATTCGGGCGATGTCATCTTCCAAGCGGGGTCTTCAATCTTCTTTCTTCAGTATCCATCTTCATCCCGCCGATGCGGAACATCCTTCTTCCCCGACGGACTAACGACGAATGAAGGCTCCTTTAAGGGACGTCATCCAAGATGGCGTCCCTTCAATTCCGATTGGCTGATAGGATTCTATCAGCCAATAGGAATTAAGGTAGGAAAAATCTGATTGGCTGATTGAATCAGCCAATCAGATTGAAGTTCAATCCGATTGGCTGATCCAATCAGCCAATCAGATTGAGCTCGCATTCTATTGGCTGTTCCGATCAGCCAATAGAATGTGAGCTCAATCTGATTGGCTGATTCAATCAGCCAATCAGATTTTTCCTACCTTAATTCCGATTGGCTGATAGAATCCTATCAGCCAATCGGAATTGAAGGGACGCCATCTTGTATGATGTCCCTTAAAGGAGCCTTCGTTCGTCGTTAGTCCGTCGGGGAAGAAGGATGTTCCGCGTCGGCGGGATGAAGATGGATCCTGAAGAAAGAAGATTGAAGACCCCGCTTGGAAGCTGACATCGCCCGGATGGAAGACTTCTTCAGCGCCGCTTGGAAGATGACATCGCCCGGATGGAAGACTTCTTCAGCGCCGCCTGGATGATGACTTCATCGGATGGAAGATTTCTTCAGCGCCTCTTGGAGGATCACTTCTGCCACTCCGGATCTCCTCTTCGGTTCCATCGGTGGGTCGGCTGGCTGAAGACAACTTAAGGTAGGATGATCTTCAGGGGGGTAGTGTTAGGTTTATTTAAGGGGGGTTTGGGTTAGATTAGGGGTATGTGGGTGGTGGGTTTTAATGTTGGGGGGGTTGTATTTTTCTTTTTCAGGCAAAAGAGCAGTTTTCTTTGGGGCATGCCCCGCAAAAGGCCCTTTTAAGGGCTGGTAAGGTAAAAGAGCTTTGAACTTTTTTAATTTAGAATAGGGTAGGGCATTTTTTTATTTTGGGGGGCTTTGTTATTTTATTAGGGGGCTTAGATTAGGTGTAAATAGCTTAAAATTGTTGTAATATTTTTTAAATGTTTGTAACTTATTTTTTTTATTTTTTGTAACTTAGATTTTTTTATTTTTTGTACTTTAGTTAGTTTATGTAATTGTATTTAATTGTAGTTATTTGTAGGTAATTTATTTAATTAATTTAATGATAGTGTAGTGTTAGGTTTAATTGTAACTTAGGTTAGGATTTATTTTACAGGTAATTTTGTATTTCTTTTAGCTAGGTAGTTATTAAATAGTTAATAACTATTTAATAACTATTCTAACTAGCTAAAATAAATACAAAGTTACCTGTAAAATAAATATAAATCCTAAAATAGCTACAATGTAATTATTAATTACATTGTAGCTATCTTAGGGTTTATTTTACAGGTAAGTATTTAGTTTTAAATATAAATAATTTATTTAAGTATAAGTATAGTGTAGTGTTAGGTGTAATTGTAACTTAGGTTAGTTTTTATTTTACAGGTTAATTTCTCTTTATTTTAGCTAGGTAAGCTATTAAATAGTTAATAACTATTTAATAGCTATTGTACCTAGTTAAAATAAATTGAAATTTGCCTGTAAAATAAAAATAAATCCTAAGATAGCTACAATATAATTATAATTTATATTGTAGCTATATTAGGGTTTATTTTAAAGGTAAGTATTTAGTTTTAAATATGATTAATTTAGTTAATAATAGAAATATTATTTAGATTTATTTAATTAATATTTAAGTTAGGGGGGTGTTAGCGTTAGTGTTAGACTTAGGTTTAGGGGTTAATAATTTTATTACAGTGGCGGCGGTGTAGAGGGGGCAGGATAGGGGTTAATAAATTTATTATAGGTGGCGACGGTATAGGGGGGGCAGGATAGGGGTTAATAAGTTTAATATAGGTTGCGGCGGGGTCCGGGAGCGGCGGTTTAGGGGTTAAACTATTTATTTCATCGCGGCGAGGTCCTGGACTGGCAGGATAGGGGTTAATAACTTTATTATAGAGGGCGGCGGTATAGGGGGGGCAGGATGGGGGTTAATAGGTATAATGTAGGTGGCGACGGTGTCCGGGAGCAGCAGTTTAGGGGTTAATACATTTATAAGAGTTGCGGCGGGGTCTAGGAGCGGCGGTTTAGGGGTTAATAACTTTATTTAGTTGCGGGGAGCTCCGGGGGCGCCGGTATAGGGGGTAGAACAGTGTAGTTTAGTGTGGGTGCTTAGTGACAGGCTAGCAATAAAGCTGGGAAAAAGCCGAAGAGCAGCGAGATCGGATGAATGATAACTCTCACAGTCCGCTGCTCATCGCCCCGTACTTGGTGCACGGCTTTTTGACAGCTTTTTTGATAACTTAGGCAAAATTTTGCAGGTCCGTGGCGGCAATGGTAGGCGAGCTTAGGCGGGTGTATTGAACCGGCAAAGGCAGGTAAAGTAGACTCATTGATAACTACCCCCCTGTGTGTGTGTGTGCTCAAACTAATGTGTCTATTTTAACTAATGTGGCCTACAATGATAAAATAAAACAAATAAAGCTTAGAAATCTGGTACTAAAATGGAGCCGTAAACTCATTTTAGCTGTCGCCCACTTTGGTAGCTTACAGCTTCGTTTTTAACGACTCAATGAAAGTGAGCCCTTACATGGTACACATTCTCTACTATCAGGCAGCCTTACCTTGTATTTTACAGGCTCTTCTTGGCCAATAAACTCATATGGGTCTTTCCATTTTGCTGTACATGTACACAACAAACCCTTGTTTCCACTTGTTTCCACTTGTTCCCCCACTAAACACACAAGTTTTTTTATCTACTGAAGCATATTCACATTTCATAGCTTCCTTCAATTATGGAAAATTAACTTTGATGTGTCCTAATTGCCCACACTCAAAGCAGGTAACAGGAAAAGAGTAAATTTTCAGTCGTGTCTTGGGCTGGTTATCCTTTGAGTCAAACTGGGTTTCTTTAGGTCGCCTGGTCAAGTTTACCATATTCTGAAGTCCACTAGTTTTCCAGTCCTTTGGTCTTTTTGCAGGTGGAGAGGAATAGTTTAGTTCATTACCAGCAATATAGCACTCCACCATAGCCACTATCTCATCATATGTTTTGGGGTTGCCCTGCCACACCCACTGGAGTAGTCCATTTGGTAAAGCTTGCAAAAAACGGTCCAACACTAGGGCCTCTATAATCTATGTGGGTGTAAAAAAATTTGGGGTCAGGCATTGCTTTGCCAGATGTATCAAGTCAAACAACTGGGCTCTTCGGGACTTCTGCTTCTGGTATGTCTAATTGTGGTATCTTTAGGCATACACTGCAGGGGATACATCAGCTCCGGCCAGGATTTCTGCTTTAAGGGTGCCAAAGTCATTTGCAGCCTCCTCCTTCAGATCAAAGTGGGCCTCTCCTAGTAAGAATGGTGCAAGTATCCCAGCCCACTTTGGCCACTGCTTCCTAGTTGCAGTCTTTTCAAAGGCAAGGAGGTAAGCTTCCGCATTATCTTGCAGAGTCATCTTTTGCCAATACCGACTTGCCTGGACAGTCCTGGAATCACTGTTTGTCTCTCATTTGCAGGCTTTTGATAGACTTTCCATCATCCCTTGAAGCATAACAAAGTCAATGTGTGATGCCTCTATCACTGCCCCAAGTTGGAAAGACAGTAACCTGTTATTTTCCTGCTGAGCTTTGTTGGTTTCCTTCTGAAATGTTTATATGCATTTATTTTTTGTGGGTTCTGTACTTCTAGGCTCTCCGTTCAAGTTCAAGTTCAATTCCACTTCTAACACCACTGTGACAAGGCTGTTTGAATTTGTATTATGACCCTGGGGAAAGTCTCCCTAAGGGTGATGGCAGGGAAACCAGACATGGACTACTTGACTAATGTGCTTAGAGGGATATGGCTGCACCTCCCTGCGAGGCCCCTAGAAGGCCTAAACGATTGTCTGGGATTGCCGTTTCCCTTGATCAGAAGATAATTGCCTGGTATTTTGGGGCTGGACTGACCTTGTTAGGCAGGATCAGACTGATATATTTCAGGAAAGTTTTCATCTTTGAAAAGCACAATTAGGCAAAAAGAAGCTACTCCTAGGTGGTAACTGGGCCATAGAACAAGCTACTAAGCTGTTGTTCATTCCTGGCAGACTGCTTCTCTTTCTGTTTGAGTTTGTAATATGACTCTGGGGAAAGTCTCCCTAAGGTTGATGGGTAAAACCAGACGTGGACTCCTTTCCCAATGTGCTTAGAGGTATATGGCGGCACCTCACTGACAAAGCCCATAGAAAGCCGAAACAATTGTCTGGGGTTGCCGTTTCCCTTGTTCAGAGGAGAATTGACTGGTATTTTGGGGCTGGACTGACCTTGTTAGGCGGGATCAAACTGATATACTTCAGGAAAGTTTTCCTCTGTGAAAAGTACAACTGGGCAAAAAAGAAGCTACTCCCAGGTGGTAACCGGGCCATAGAGCAAGCTACTGATCTGTGGTTCTTTCCTGGCAGACTGCTTCTCTTTCTGTTTGAAATACCTACTCCCACCTCAGGAGGCAAACTAAACTTTGAAGAGAAAGAGAGAAAGAGATATACATTGGAGCACTTTCCAGTCAAACATCTTGCCATATACCATATTCCTTTTTAGCCCTTTTTTAAAACATATTTATCAATATTAAAGTGATATATTTTTACTAAAAAGTGTATATATGTGTGTAATACTTTATTTTAATGTGTTTTACATGCGTTTTGTGTACCCTTTTTTATCCTTAAAGTTTACTATAACTTTGATCTTGTATTCAAACAAAAAGAGAAGCAGTCTGCCAGGAACGAACAACAGCTCCATAGATTGTTTTATAACCCGGTTACCATTTGGGAGTAGCTTCTTTTTGTCCAATTGTGCTTTTCACAGAGGAAGACTTTCCTGAAGTATATCAGTCTGATCCAGCCTAACAAGGTCAGGCCAGCCCCAAACTACCAGGCTATTCTCCTCTGAACAAGGAAAACGGCAACCCCAGACGATCGTTTCGGCCTTCTATGGGCCTCGTCAGTGAGGTGCAGCCATATCCCTCTAAGCACATTGGGCAGGAAGTCCATTTCTGGTTTCCCCCATCACCCTTAGAAAGATTCAAATCAGATGCAAATCAGATAGTGAAGATTCAAATCAGCCAATAGGAATGCAAGGGTACCCCCATATAAAAGGGGTACCTCACATTCACTATTCATTGTTTGGCTGGGGAACGCATAAAGAGGAGCTCCCTGTTACTGCCCTGAAGAGGAGGACCACCATCACAGCCACCATCATCTGCCCTGAAGAGGAGGACCACCATCATCTCCACCACCACCACCAGATTCTGAAATTAGAGAACAAGACAAGCAGTACCTATAGGGATAGCTTGTAAACATCCTCTACATAACATAAATAAAATGGATGACAGCCCCTTCCCATCCTCTGCAATCATGCAGTTAAGTACATTAGTGTATTTTAAATATAAATACAATTGTTTTTGCAATATATATTTCCTTGTTAAAATTATCATTGCTAACTTTTATTGACCATGTGACCTGTTAAGCATAGCGAGCAGATTGCATGCACATTGCAAACTCATTCACCTTTTATAAATATTCCAAGTTTTAGCAGTCATGCATAGTTTGATCTCACTGTCATTTAGTTATCTCAGCTAAAAGCAATACCTATTACAAGAACTATTTCTGCAAACACATATTAAATTATCCTTCAATTCCCTTTTAAATGCACTGTACTGTTAAGGTGACAGTCCTGAATTTGGTCAGTCTGTCCCTATTTAGAGGGCTAAGCTATGTTGTTGAGGATTGTCCTGAATTTGCCAAAATGGGTTTCCTGTCCCTTGTCCCAGTTTGTAAATAAGAATCACAAAATCAGCTGCAGTTACTCCTGCAGTCCTGAAGGGGTCAGTGTTGTGTATCACACTTTACATTCCCAGTGACAGCAGGAAGTAGTTTACTGCTGCTATAAAGGGACGATCTGTGCAGAGCTGGGGTAGTTCTATACTTATATGTGATAGCAGGGTTTTACAAATTGCATAGCCACCATTCGTAATACATAGTCCCTGGCTACTAAATATATAATTTATTATATATGTAAATTTGTTATCTGGCTTGTAAAGTTGTGTATGTAGCTCCTCAATATTCTGACTGTACCCTACATGTCATTATGACTGCATTCTACATGTCATTTATCATTTTAAATTCACACAGAGCAGGAAGTATGGAAGTCTGTGTGCAAAACCATTAACACGAGTAATACAGGCTATGGGGTAGATTTATGAAGGGTAGATTTATGTAGGGTCTAGCGAACATGATTCGCTGTAGTGAATCATGTCCGCTCGACCTCACTAAATACAGACAGCATACGCTGTCTGCATTTATCATTGCACAAGCATTTCTGGTGAAATGCTTGTGCATTGCTGCCCTCTGCTCACCGGCGGCCAATCAGCCACTAGCAGGGGGTGTCCATCATCCCAAACATATCGGATTGGGATGATTTCAGTCTGCCACCTGAAAGGTAGCAGAGAAGATAAGGAGCAGCGGTCTTACGAACGCTGCTTCTTATCATCTGTTTCTGGCGGACCAGAAACGATCGGGGTTGGAAGCAGCATCCACTGCTTGTTAAATCGACCCCTATGTACAGGTATGTGTCAATATTTCAGTATCCTTTCACTTAAATCTAATATGTAGGCAGGCAATATGAGATGGGCCGGAGCACTTACAGCTACAGTATGGGCTGGCATATAGAGTCAGGTGATATTTGTTTGGGACTGGAGCACTTACAGCTACAGTATCGGCTGGCATATAGAGTCAGGTGATATTTGTTTGGGGCTGGAGCACTTACAGCTACAACATTGGCTGGCATACAGAGGCAGGTGACATTTGTTTGGGGCTGGAGCACTTACAGCTACAGTATCGGCTGGCATATAGAGTCAGGTGATATTTGTTTGGGACTGGAGCACTTACAGCTACAGTATGCACTGGCATATAGAGTCAGGTGATATTTGTTTGGGGCTGGAGCACTTACAGCTACAACATTGGCTGGCATACAGAGGCAGGTGACATTTGTTTGGGGCTGGAGCACTTACAGCTACAGTATCGGCTGGCATATAGAGTCAGGTGATATTTGTTTGGGACTGGAGCACTTACAGCTACAGTATGCACTGGCATATAGAGTCAGGTGATATTTGTTTGGGGCTGGAGCACTTACAGCTACAACATTGGCTGGCATACAGAGGCAGGTGACATTTGTTTGGGGCTGGAGCACTTACAGCTACAGTATGGGCTGGCATATAGAGTCAGGTGATATTTGTTTGGGACTGGAGCTCTTACAGCTACAGTATGCACTGGCATATAGAGTCAGGTGATATTTGTTTGGGGCTGGAGCACTTACAGCTACAACATTGGCTGGCATACAGAGGCAGATGACATTTGTTTGGGGCTGGAGCACTTACAGCTACAACATTGGCTGGCATACAGAGGCAGGTGACATTTGTTTGGGGCTGGAGCATTTACAGCTACAACATGGGCTGGCATACAGAGGTGACAATCAATGATAACTGGAACCAATGATGCCACTGAAATTGTATTTTCCCTCATGAATTGCAGATGGACCAGTGAAAAAACTCAGCTTAGTGTGGACACTCAGAAGGAAATGTTAGTAACTAAGGTCAGCATTTGTTGCATTTTTTAAGGTGCTTTAAATGAAGAAAGACCTCTTTAGGAATATTAACAGCTCTAAAAAATACAGCAGCTCTTCTTCTTCTTTATTTTAAAGTAATGATAAAAACAATGTTATCTTAACAATAGTTTTTACTATTGGCTTTCATTGTAGGTAAGCTAGCCTATTTCACAGGCCTGTATACATTAAAAGTATTTAATAGTTTCTTTTTATAACACCTCCTCAACATTTAGGAGATGTCCT